>NC_090024.1:28321728-28599228 GCF_037176765.1 Anolis sagrei
TTTATTTATTTAGAACTTTTATAACCTGGTCTTCTCGACCTCCGAAGAGGGATTCAGGCCAGCTAACAACAGGAAATTCATATACAAATAAGCTAAAACATAATAACATCATAGTACATTAATATATTACAATACATTAAAATACAGATCAAATAGTTGCATAAAGCCAAGTCGTCAAGGTAATCACAAATTCATCATGTCCCGAAACCATTGCCATGCTTAATATTGCTGACTTAGTTGCAATAAAGTACCCTGTTTCTAAAATTCATAGTATTTGTACACATCCATCCAGTCAACCTACTCCATCCCACACACTTCACTTAATGAAGCTGAAGAAAGAAGCATACTTCAGTCTGAAGGTCAGAAATAAATAAGGGTTGGTGAAAACTGTACAGAAAGTATTCATTTGAGAATGTTTGATGGGGAAATAATGCAAAATGTGCCAATAAGGATAAATAGCTCATGCTGGAAACATATAAGATGCAGGAAAGAAGGTGAGCAGTTATAAATGAACAATTTCTTTTTGTATCTGGAGGTAGGATTTTAAAATGTGTTTTCATGTATGAAGAGTTTCCAGAAGTTTTTGATACCACTTTATTTCAGATTTGCACAGCAGCTACTGTAATTGTATTACAATACTACCTATTTGAAAATACATGGAAACTAGTAATTAAATGTATGGAGACTAATATTTCAGATAGGTAATAGTAAACAGGTCTGTGGAGTCAATATGCAAGCCCTTCTACTTCCACTCCACTTTCTAATATTTTCTACTGTCTCCTCCCATTCTGACTCTAACTCCAACTTATTCATAAATGGGAAATGTATATTAATCAATGATACCAAATTTACTGTAATAAAATGGTGGCACAACACATTTCACCACCACGGCATGAATACTCAGGCCACTTAGATTAAGAGAAGATGAATACATTTATTTTAAGAAAACTTCTGAACCAAAACACTTTCCCAAAATCCCATGAAAGCAAATATGAAACAAACTAGACATTTATTCTGAAGATGGACTTGGATTAGATACATTAGTAAGTGTGTTGCTTTAAAGCAAAGGAGATCCTGATGAAAATCTCCAGTTGTTATTCAAAAACTGACCTCCTCCTCTAATAATAATAACTAATCATTCATAACATATTTTTAGAGCTTGGCAGGGACTCAAGCCCCAGCCCAGCCCCAAACATTCTTGGGAGGATTGATCTAATCATCTATGAAGTCTGAAATTGGTTTGGCAGGCTAGACAGAGCAAACAGGAAAAGGACTTTCTTTAAAAATGCAATTAAGACTTAGACCCCAGGGGTCCCATTATCTGCTTTCTCAGGTGAATTTCTACTCTTCTCTGTTAAGAAAACAAATCACAACTGTATTGAAATAACTATATTTTTCCCAATCTACCATTTGAGGAGAACCCTTGTACATATATTTTCTTTATGAATGAACAATAAGGTGCGAGGACTCACATATATATGAACAAGAATTGGGCACCCAAAGAAATTTGAACTATATAAAATGTGCCTGGGAAACGGTTGGGGGGGGGGGGATTGAATATCCAGGTAGCCAGTCCAATATCCAGCTGAGAGGGAATTCCCTCAGGGAAGCAAGGCCTTGTTAGAGATGTAATCAAGGGATTTACATAAGATCTGTCTTTTGTTTGGCTCCTATTGTAAACCCCATAATCCCATCGTAGACTATTTCAGATCATTTCCCAAGTCTTGCCCTTTTTCTCCTTGGAGGATCTTCCAAATGACTCCCAACTTCAAATGAAGAAATAATAGCAATCAATTTTCCCACCACAAGAGAGATTCCGTCCATCTCTGACATCACAGGGAATCCCCAGCCAATGACAGCTCGATTCTAACGTGACCATTTCTAAGCTTATCAAGGGAGGGAGCAGGTTTTCTAAATGGCTGTCAAAAGGGATAAAATGCTTTGCACTGTATTATATATTGTGTCGGTTCTTTGGAGTGATTACTCTGTCCTGATATCCATCTGGCCAGATGAATAAAACTTCTGTTACTGTCTTCAAACCTGGTTACATTTTTCCAAGTGTTCAAAAAAGTATGCCATGCCAGGCAATGGACCTATGCTATTTTGGTAACACAGTCAGCGGTGAAGCTCATTGTATGATAATGAATATAAGAATTACTATATTTTAGGTCACATAACCTCTCAGCTCTTTGGCTGAAAGGTGGGATAAAATGAAATAAGTAAAAATGGAAAAGTATAAATAACGTTGATTTCTGCAACTGTGTGCTGCATCTTTTTATGATTTTTATTTTTATGTATTAATTAACATATGCCTATATAACAAGATTTTTGAGTGGCTTAAAATAAAACTGGCTTAAGAAATTTGAATCAATAAAATATAAATTAATCATTCCAGAAATATATTAAACCACTGAACAGCTTAACAGCTGATTTATTTTGCAAGTTAAACAGTATAAAATGTTTTGAAAATAATAAGTACATGTTGGATGCACATAGATATGTGCTATTTGTTATAGTTTCTCAGAGAACTGTGCATGAGCCTGAAGCACAATGAATTTTCAAATCCCAGCTCAAATCATTCTTACCAAAATAAAGATGGGATCATCAAGAAAGAAGAACGATCCAAACAGCACTGTTAATTAGAATGAAACAACTACAATTTTCTCTAAAAAATTTGATACAGCTGGAATTTGTCAATATTTTGTTGAAAAAACTTCCAACAGTTGTCCAGGATTTAATATCCTTGTTTAGTGGGATTGCATCTCTAAGCTTGTTAATATAATCTTCTTACACAGTGGCTCTCTCTTATGAATTAATTATTTTGTGCCTGTAGCATGTTCTGTTTAATCATCTAGTCTTCTTCTTGTTAGGCAAGACTTTAACAATTACATTCTTACCCTGAACACTGCAGGGTTTTTCCTGTCCTATTAGTATCTCTCTTTTTAGATTAATCTGATGTCCATTCCTTCCAGTTCTTTCTTTATAGACAAATATTTCCTCTCTGACATTAAAAATATAACCAAATGTTTAACAAACTGCAGTTATAGATCTCTCTTGTATATTAGTACCCTTTACAACAATCGCTCAGTCACCCAATCAATGTGTCAGTAAGCCTGTGTCAAGTAACTCTCTTAACTGAATTGGAATACTTTGAATATCGGCTTTCTTCAGCTCCTTATACTCATCCCCTTTTTGTTAGTCACCCGGGCTGGCCCCAGAGAATACACAATGAAATCAGAAATCTCAAATCTCTAAAATAATATTTAAAAATATCTGACAGAATGCAATAAAAACATCACATTGCAAATCTAATACTGACCTATTTCCATGAAAGCTTATATAAAGTCCCCCCCCCCCCCAAAAAAAGTGCCTGAAATACAGTTGAAGGAGTAAAATCTGGTGGTACATTTCAGATTGTACATTTTGCTTTCTTTCCAAAGACAAAGGGCTTCACTATAACAATAAACTACAATGCGTTTCTTAAAAATAATTTTGTAACAGTTTGGTGTAGACAGCAGATCATTAAAGGTACAGTGGTTGCTTTTAAAAAAATCAGTTGAGTCAGTTCAAACATTTCTTGTTTGATTCTTTATAAAAAAAGATCAAATATCTTTTAATAAACTTTGAAGCAGAAGATAAATGGTTCTAACAAATCAAATACTCTTGAATACTGTTTTGCACTTATTCAGAGTACAGTTGTAAAGATAATGGCATTATACATGACTTGTAGATAATCTCATGCTTTCTTTTGAAACATTTCCAAGAAATCATGATTTTCTATATATTTAGTTCAGCTGTTACCCACAATGCTGTGGAATTAGAAGAAACACAAATGGAGAGCAAAAGGGAGAAATGTGTCAAGAGGAAGGCACGTCAAGCCAAACCTTGTTGGGACTGCCTTCTATCTGGAAATTGATGTCCTCACTTCAAAAGAACATGCAGATCAAGAATAGGTCTCTACAGTCACCTACAGATCCACCATCAAGACCCTATACTTGGAAGGCAATCATACTCGACCATGAGGGATAGCCTATGAAGATGATAGCCAAAGTGACATATAACAGCAACTAATTCATCCATCATATTTTCTTCTGGTATGGAGCCTCTAATGCAGACTTTGTAGTTGAACATCTGGATTTTTGGATGAAAACATCTAGATAAAGATTTCTGCAGCACTCAAAAGCCTGCATACACTTATGACATTTTACTTTATCACATTTTTAAAAAGGTAATGGTTTGGAGTATGGGTCCCAGAATCCCTTGGATAGTACCCATGCTATGCTATTTGGGGATTTCTGGGAGTTGCGATCCCAAAAGTAACATGTACAAGATCTGGATAATCCTAGCAAAGATACATTACAACTCTGGGTATGGGATAGGCTTCTCACAACCTTACAGTCCTTTCCAGAAACAATGCAACTTTGTTATGACCTATTTATTTATTTATTTTTATTTACTGTATTTATATACCACCCTTCTCAGACCAAAGGCGACTCAAGGCGGTTTACATTCGGCACAATTTGATGCTCCAACAACATAAAATACAATTTAAAACATTAGCATATAAAATATAGGTTCATAAAAAGTCAATAAAAACATAAATCCTCAGTGTCTCCTTACTGAAATCACTACCCAATCACATCGTCAGTCATTCCATGGCCTATCATTGCCTGCTACATTGCATTTACAAATGCTTGATCAAAAAGCTGGGTTTTAACATTCTTGCGAAATGTTAAGAGGGAGGGGGCTGATCTAATATCCCTAGGAAGGGTGTTCCAGAACCGAGGGGCCATCACTGAGAAGGCCCTGTCTCTCATTCCTACCAAACACATCTGACAGAGAGCAGGGCCTCCCCAGACGGTTCCTGCCTAAAGTACTAGATGGTTCATAAGGGGAGATTTATTCAGACAGGTAAGCTGGGCTGGAACCGTTTAGGGCTAATAAATTATCAGAACAGGTATGTAAGAAACATCAATTTCTTCAGAATGAGGCTAACCTACTACAGGACATCCCCCCTCATTTCCACTAAGTAATGAACAAATAGAGCATAAACATCTCATGAAGTGCTCATATCTGAGCCATGGGAAATCTCTCCTTTAGTGGATTTTATAGTGAGATTGTATTACCACATTTTGTATTCTCTAGTTATTATGCAGCAAAAGGCATTTAATTAAGCAAGTCTATTGATAATTATCCCACATCCATAATTACAGAAATATGTCACATTCTATATGCTCACCCATAAGTCTATAATTATCTCACACCATTTATACATTTCTTATTTACAAAGAAACATTATTGGTTCCACGCGGCCTATTTTGCAGTATCCAAAGGCAGTTAAATTATAAATGCAAGTATGATTTATTAATTAAAATGTGAGGAATATCAATGCGTTGAACTTGTCCCTAGCCTGCAGAAGGATCTGCTTTAATAAATTACAACACAAATTGTCTGTCTATATTATAAAATGCTCATCTCTAAGAAATTTCCTGCTAAAACAGACTCCATTAAAAAGTAAATTGTTTAGTCACTGTACTTTTCTATAATTTATGGACCACACACTATCTAATAGTTTTATTCTGTCAGTTGTAACCTAGATGGCCATTTGCAACGTCTTTCAGAGAACCAGTGGATAAGCAAATCTACCCCACATTTCATCACTGCAGAAAAAACTGCTTTCCTCAGCACATGTTGCTGTAATGTGCTACTCTTGAAAGATATCTGAAATCTTAAACTAAGAGCTGTCAGACTGTTAATAGGTTTTGCCGAGTGGGATAATGCAAGTTAAGCATCCCTTATCCAGAATTTCCAAAATCTGAAATATTCCAAAATGCAAAAATGTTCACATGGGTGAACGAACAGCTAGTTTAAGGGACATAAACTGTTTCATGCACAAAAAATTAAAAATATTGCATATAAAATCATATCCAAGTATATGGTATATATGAAACATAAACTGATTGTATGTTTAGATTTGTGTCCCATTTCTAAGATATCATAATATAGATATATTCAAAAATCCCAAAAGCTTCTGATTCCAAGGATTTCAAACTAATCCTAAGGAAACTATAGTGATTGCCTTTGTGTGTCTTTATTTAGGTGACTAACACTTTACCTTGGATCACCATTCATTCCCAAATTGTCCTCCACTTTAAGTAGGTTATATAGCTTCAGTGTTCAAAATGTCAGGTTAGTAAGCTATGCCAGGGCATAATTGCCCTAACATAGTTTATATTACACAGATCTTATTGGATAAAATGGGGGGTAGGAGGGGTACATAATTTTCCCAACTCCCATCTAGATTCATTGTGCATAAGCAGACAAGACCTGGAAAGTAGAAAGGCAGAATTACAGTGGTCTGCTGTGGTCTTATTTTCTTCATCAGTTGTCCTATGCTGCATTTATGCACTTTGATTCAATAACTATTTACTAACGGTAAGTAGCATTGTCCACTTATCATTTCTTACCACTCAAAAAGGTTCAACCCCTTTTTGAAATAATCCAGGTTTGAGGCCATCAATACCTCTTGTGGAAACAAATTTCATATAGTTTAACATATAGCATAACTGATTTTTATTCATCTTTTTTCAAACCAATAAGATCTTTCTTTCAAATGGCTCTTCCAGTGTGCTGTGCTATAGTTCACCTTGTGGAAAATAAAAGCACGATTGCACCAACAGCATGGTCTACACCAGTGGTTCCCAATCTTTCTTTCTTTCTTTCTTTCTTTTTTTTGACCAGGAACCACTTAGACCAGGGACCACTCTCCAACATTAGTAACAAAAGAGTTACGAATCGGTTTTTGGTCAACTTTAGATTGTCTAGTCATGTCAAGGTGACTAGACAAACATGCTATACTGGCTCTTTGCTTCTTTAAAGCTTTTATGTGTGGAACTCAGCGTGTGTGTGCTCAGGAAGCATGATAAAGACTATTTGTATGCCTCTTTTGTCATGGCAAAAGCCCCAGTGAGGCAAAAGCCCCAGAGCCAAGAGGTCCAAGTTCAAAAACAGCATCTCTCAAAAATGTTGGAACTCTTCTCATTAAGAAGCAGTAACATGATCCCATTTCTAACTAATCAGATTAGTGTGCCACTGCAGAGCTTTTAAAAGTCAATTAGCAAGAGTGTGTTAAATATATGGTTAAGAGCATCATGATGCAATCATATTTCTCCCTTATAGGAACTACAATACATCTCCAATCACTCTTCA
The DNA here is from genome assembly GCF_037176765.1 of Anolis sagrei. Taxonomy (NCBI): domain Eukaryota; kingdom Metazoa; phylum Chordata; class Lepidosauria; order Squamata; family Anolidae; genus Anolis; species Anolis sagrei. Next base: position 28,328,938 of record NC_090024.1, read on the forward strand.
ACAAAAAAAAAAAATTAAATGGGCTAGTGGAATTTTATGCAAACATGGGCTGTTTCAGCCCTTTGTTCCATTCTTAGGTTGCTTTTTCATTCAATCTTATTGGATAAAATGGGGGGTAGGAGGGGTACATAATTTTCCCAACTCCCATCTAGGTTCATTGTGCATAAGCAGACAAGACCTGGAAAGTAGAAAGGCAAAATTACAGTGGTCTGCTGTGGTCTTTTTTTCTTCATCAGTTGTCCTATGCTGCATTTATGCACTTTGCATAAACACATGGATAGACTACATTTCTGATTTCTACACATCTATTTTCCGTTCTTCATTTTTCCTGGGTGTTCAAACCCCAGCTAGGTCAATACAAACACAAAACAGAATTCATCTGATTTTGTCATGCTAATGCCAGAATGAAAACAATGTTTACATCCATGCATTTGAAATTCACCTGTACATGTGAATATTCACATTCTTTGGAGCAAATGCCACCTTTGTCGTAAAGTTAGACTAAGAAAAAAGAATGGGATTCACAAGTGCAGACAGTGTGGTTTCATCAAGCTGTTTTGAGCTGTAGCATACACAGAGACAATTTCAATGATATTTATTTCAATACAAATATTTAATGGGTTTGAAAATGGGTTTGAAACGTGTAGCCGGATGTCGGAAAGGCAAAACTAATGATAGAAGGGAAAACATTCTTTAAAGTACAATTTTTAACGAGTGAGAATAATAAAAGAGAAGGATGACTCATATATATGTAGGCGGTCCATGACAGAAACACAGACCTTATCAATGAAATTACTTTTGAACACTCTAAGCTATAATGAACGGAAGCACTTTTTTTAAAACCTCCAATGGGAAGGTGATGAATAGATGCAAAATTGCACATAGAGTGAATGAACTCTTCTCATTATCTTTGCTTCTGAAGCTTTTGACACCGAAGTCTTCTAATAGGCTCATGCCACTGACATTTGGTACACTACACATTCTTTCAGATGAAGGAAACAGAATCCTGGAGCTGTCGGTAGCTATTCCACCCACATTGACAAAAGATGTTTTACGCAATAGGCCTTATTAAAATTAAAAGCCTTGTTAAAACAAGACACCACCGATGTACCTTTTTGTGAGACACGTAGAAGCTGGTCATCATTTGCTAACTCTAGTTTAAGAAACACTAAATGGCTTACACAAATGTCAAGTCCTTAAATTTCCAGTCTACTGTGGAACCCAAACAGTGGAATATCAATCACATGCACAATACATGAGCCATATGCCAAATGATTATCTGTCAGGTGCACAGCACATGCTTTAGATGTTGAAGAATCTCTGAGTCGTTGGGTTTCTTTTTAAAGGTTCACTGTCAATATATTGAAGCAGTAACCCCACTATGAAACATAAGGATTATATCATGGGATAAGTGAATGTCTTGGGAGCTATCTGATGAAAAAGGTTTCTCCTTGACATTAAGTCTAGTCGTGTCCAACTCTGGGAGTTAGTGCTCATCTCGATTTCTAAGCAGAAGAGCCAGCATTGTCCGTAGACACCTCTAAGGTCATGTGGCTGACATGACTGCATGGAGCGCCATTACATTCCCACCAAACAGTACCTATTGATCTGCTCACATTTGCATGTTTTCAAACTGCTGGGTTGGCAGAAGCTGAGGCTAACAGTGGGAGCTCACGCCGCTCCCCAGATTCGAACCTGCAACTTTTCAGTTAGTAAGTTCAGCAGCTCAAAGGTTTAACCCACTGTGCCACCGGGGCCTCCTATCCCATGAAAAAGATGGGACATAAGTTAAATGAACAAAACAAAACAGGTCTTAATTATTTCATGTTTATAAAATAAAGTTGCTGTTAGGCAGCTAGTCCCACCTTTCCCCTCATAGGTCACACCCAATTGCCTTCTTTCCCAAAAACACACCCAACTGCCTTCTTTTCCTATGGATCTCAGCCAAAATGGTGACCAAAAATGACATCACTTCCAGTCATCACTAAAAGAAAAAGAAGATACTTGTTGGAGAGGTAACATTTTAATTTTTTCACAAGCCCTGGGTTATGTTTTGGCAGAAAATCACCCTCCCTTTTTTTTAAAGTCAACTTTGTGGTCTGTGAGAGGTTATGGAGGATGGACATAGAATTTCATGACCACAAAAGCAATGTCGAGGGTTCCAATGAGCTCAGCAGGCTTCACTGTAACCCCCCTCATCCAGTGGTCTACAACTTTTATAAAAATACGTAACTTCCGTTATTAAAAACCATGAGAAATGTTGCTATCAATAAAGTAATCACATATTTAAACAAAAAGTAAATACTTATTCATAGTCTACTACTACCAATGTAATGCAGCTCATGCTGGACATTCCACAAACTGAATTGAGTCAGCCAGCTGCTTTATTCTATGCCCACTGGCAGTGCCATATAAAGACTTTCTCTTCAGTTACTCAGGAAACTTCTGCAATACTTCTCGTAAAAGTAATAAGATTAGGATCACTTATCAGCTCACATAAACCCACTGTAGCTTTCCTGGCAAACCATAAACATAAAATCTGGGCAGCATTCAATTAAAAAAGAGGCTTGCTCAGCACTAACAGCACATATAGTTCAAAACATTTGTTGCATAGTGGTAACAGGCATTAATTTGTGGCCCAGGAAACCAAATCATCGGAAAAATAAAGCTTGAAACATACACCCAAATGTTGTTCACACATGCAATTAGGGGAGCCACCATCGTTATGCTTGCAGACTTAAGAGAAAATGATGACACATAGCTTCTACAGCTTCCTACATTCTGCTCAAACCAAATGCAATTGTGCGTCATATGAGGTGTTGATAGCATGTTCCTTTGATATGTTTTAATGAGGAGATATCATTGATTAGTGGTAGTCTTGGGAAGAAAAAGACCTTTAGATTTCTATTTCTGTATGGAAAGTTTTACTTCAAAATTCTAAAATCAGCAACAGAATGGAGCACATCCAAGTCCCGCAGTGATGGAGAGAGGGTGGGGTATAAAACAAAGTAAGCAAATAAATAAATAAAAACTTAGAAACATATATGCTCACAGAAAACCTCAGCACATTTTGGGGGGGGGGGGAGAGAATTGCCATGGATTGTGGCAAATTTGGTGGGGTTCAGCAGGGGAGCCCATTGCCCCATGCCCCACATTGCCTACTTTGCCCTTCACCTTATCACATGGGGGAAGCGTCACCACTTGGCCTCTCCCCATTGTCATCTATGCAAGACAGGAAGCCTACTATGTTGCTGGTGCTGCTTCCTGTGACACTTGGACCTTTCTTCAGGCATGGAGCTCTGCCAGAAGGAGATTGATGTCATGTGATGGGATCCAACAAGCTCCGTGCCTGAAGAGAGTTCCAAGCATTGTAGTGTAAGTAATTTTGCCCATCTGATGTGGTTACAGATAATTTGGGAGGTTTTAAGTCTGTCAATAAAAAACCCTGCTTTTTTGCATCCCTTGAGACTCAGAAATTCAAACCGCAACTTGCTTCAAAAATTAACTATTCAAGATACCATATTCTTATGTCATACACAATGCAAACAAAAATAATGCAAATGGCTAAACATGCTTGCTGATAAAACCAAGCACAGAACAAGAATGCCAATAGAATTCTAAGAAATCCAATGAGAACAAGGCTGACAGCTTTTCAGATCTCCCGATAGAGCACAAATCCTGCACTTTCAATCTTTGGCATCTCCAATAAAAAGGATCAGATAGCAGATGAGTGGAAATACCTCAGAGACCATAGAGAGATCTTACTAGTCAGAGTAGACATTGCTATAGCAAATGAGCAAACAGTCTGTCCACATGCAGAACAAAAAGAGCCAAACATTACTATTCTTTAACCCTAAATTCAGTTTATAATGAAGCCTTGACTATTATTTATTTCAGTTACTTCTACCCCGCCCTTCTCACCCCCGAGGAGGGACTCAGGGCGGCTTACAAAAAAGGCACAATTCGATGCCTATGTCAAATATGCATACATACATAACAGCAATTAAACAGTTAACAGATTAAAATCATCAGTACATAACATAATAGCAAACAATCTCATGCTCAGTGTTCAGAGTTTCATAAATCCATTTCGTTCCGTCAATTCCTGCCCATCATCAAGGTCTTTCCTTTAGCTGCCAGAATGTCCAAAAGCCTGGTCCCACATCCAGGTCTTCAATTTTTTTTCTGAATGAAAAAAGGGAAGTCGCTGATCTAATCTCCCCAGGGAGTGAGTTCCACAGGTGAGGGGCCACCACCGAGAAGGCCCTGCTCCTCGTCCCCGCCAACCTCACTTGTGATAGAGGCGGGATCAAGAGCAGGGCCTCCCCAGAACATCTTAAATTCCGAAGTGGGACGTAGAGGGAGATCCATTCGGACACTGGGCCGGAACCGTATAGGGTTTTGTAGGTCAAAACCAGCACTTTGAATTGTGCTCGGAATTGGATCGGCAGCCAGTGGAGCTGACACAACAGGGGGGTGGTATGCTCCCTGTATGCCGCTCCGGTGAGCAATCTGGCTGCCTCTCACTGGACTAGTTGGAGTTTCCGAGCAGTCTTCAAAGGCAACCCCACATAGAGTACGTTGCAGTAATCCAATCGGTAATCCAGCCCAGATTGGAAATATTTATGAGCCCTCTGAAATTTAGTGTAAAATCACTCAAAAAGACAAACATTAGGAAGACTTACATCTATATATATAAATCTGTTAGGTTGGTTCAACGGGACAGCAAAACTCCACAACCCCCCAACGAAACTGCACCAAAATTCCCATGCCATAACACAACCCACAAGGTACAAACATATCTACTCAAAATGAAAAACAACACAACAACACACTCACAAAATGGCAAAACAACAAAACTCAAAAAAACCCCAACGAATCTTAACCACACACACACACAAAACCCCACACTCCATCACTCCCCCCGCCGCCGCGCACACACACACAACCCCATGCTCCATCACTCCCCCTGCCGCCGCGCACACACACACAACCCCATGCTCCATCACTTCCCCCACCGCTGCACACACACACGCAACCCCACTCCCCCCGCCGCCGCACGCACACACGCAACCCCACGCTCCATCACTCCCCCCGCCGCCGCACACACACACACACACGCAACCCCACTCCCCCACCGCCACACACACGCACACACAACCCCACACTCCATCACTCCCCCCGCCGCCACACACACACACACAACCCCACACTCCATCACTCCCCCGCCCCAATCTTACCTCCTTTTACTTCACGCCACCTCCAAACCCCACCCTGCCCCTTCCCGCCCTGTCAAAATCCAGGAAAGACGGGAAGGAAGGAAAGAAGGAAGAAAGAGAAGGGGAGGTAAAGAAAAAGGGGAAAGGAAGGAAAGTTAGAGAAAGCAGGAAGAAGAAAAGGAAAGAAAAGGAAAGATGGAAGGAAAGAAAAGAGAGACAGCAGAAGAGAAAGAAAAAGGGGGAAGGAAGGAAGGAAGGAAGGAAAGAGGTAGAGAAGGAAGAAATGAGAGACAGAGGGAGGGAAAGAAAAAGGGGGAAGGAAAGAAGGAGAGAAGGAAAGAAAAAAGGGAATGAAGGAAGGAAAGAGGGAGTGAAGGAAGGGGGAAGATGTAGAGAAAGAGGGAGGGAAGGAAAGAAGGAAAGAGAGAAGGAAGAGAAAGAAAAAGGGGGAAGGAAGGAAAGAGATAGAGAAGGAAGAGGAGAAGGAAAGATGGGAGGGAAGGAAGGAAGGAAGGAAGGAAGGAGGGAAAGAAGGAGAGAAAGAGGGAAGGTTGGCTACAGCAACACGTGGCGGGTAATGGTTGTTATTTCTATTATTATTATGCTATTATTCCTATTAGACCCTGGAGGAATGGGAGAGGTGTCAGGTCCCAGAGGCAATGCATTGCATTATTGTTATTGTTATGATGGTGGTGAAATAAAAGGAAATAAAAAGAGAAAGAAGGAAGCAAACAGGGAGGGAAGAAAGGCAAAGGAAGAAAGGGGGAGGGAATGAAGGAAAGAGAGAAGGATGAAACCAAGTAGTGAAAGAAGGAAAGAAAGAAAGAGGTAGAGAAGGAAGAAAGGAAAGAAAGGGGGAGGAAAAGGGGGAAGGAATAGGTAGGTACCTCTCTTTCATAATAGTCCAGATATCTACCTCAACTTTGATAAGTTTTACTATAGGCCACAGCAACGCGTGGCAGGGCACAGCTAGTTAAAAATAAAACTGAGTTTCTTGAAATATGTAACAGAAGCTCCATTTACTGGAATATCTATTATTGAATTTATTTATTCCCATATGCTACGGGAACAATGGATGCCTTGCAAGGATCTAAACCTAAACATTTTTATAGAAACAGATAAACCTGTACTATAAAAGTACAACTTCTACACCTAGTGGCTGATCATAAAACCCATTGACATGCCCTGAAAACTGATCATTCTTTCTGTTTTCTTCAAGCATTTAAGAGGTGGCTTTATTTTTAGGAGAAAGGAGTTAGTTACACTAATGAGATTGGCTGCAATTCTTCACATTGTCAGGTTACTAAAGTCCTTCATCACTGGGATTAAAGCATCCTGGGATTAAAGTATTCTTATTCTTATTTCACTTGGTACATTTATTAAAGAATAAAAAAACACTGACAAAAATGTTGCTAGTTGGAATGTGCAATTATGATTATGAAAAGTTAACATGATTCTTTAAATGTTACTATTTTTAATTATGAGAAATAGAAGTCTGCAATGCAAAGTTGGAAACTGTCAGTGCTATTTTTGAAGCTGTACATGCTGCCTACATTAAAAATTAAGACTATGGTTATATTAAGAATTATGCATTCAAGTAGCATGAACCTTTTCTCCAATTACTGCAAATGATAATCTAAAAAGGACCAGAATCCTTGATCTAACATAGCTGCACCAGAATGCACAATGGAAAAGAACACAAAATCCATGAATATCAGGAAACTGGAAACTTCAGGGTTTGCCCAGACAAGAATCTTACAATTCAGGGAGGAGTTCATGAATAGAGCAAGAATGCAATAGGTTTACCTTAAGAGTAATGAGAGGAAAAGAGTCATGTCCAAAGATTAGGAAAATAGAAATGTAATGAGCATCCCTTATCCAGGTTGAGCATCTGTTATCCAAAATGCTTGCAATTTGAAGTGTTCAGTATTTGTAATAATTATTATTATTTTGGACTTTGGAATACATAAAGACATATTTTGGAGATGGAACCCAGTTCTACACAAAAAAACTCACTTATGTTTTACACGCATAACCTTATACAAATAGGTATACCCAGTATTTGATAATGTTGGGTATTTTTTTTTCGTATCAGGAGTGACTCGAGAAACTGCAAGTCACTTCTGGTGTGGGAGAATTGGCCGTCTCCAAGGGCATTGCCCAGGGGACATCCAGATGTTTTACCATTCTGTGAGAGGCTTCTCTCATGTGCATGAAACAAGGTGTGTACATTGAATCATTGGAAAACAAAAAGCAACAGCATCTTGGCCACCCCTAAGAACACATTTTTGATATTGGAATATTTTGGATTTGGAAATTCTGGATCAAAGATGCTCAACCTATACAGCGAATGCTTGCAAATTTTCTCATCCTTGAGAATAAGGGATGGCTCAGTTCATTGGAAACACAGATAATGCTTGCCTGTCACTATATTTTTCACATTTTCCAACTTCTTTGGTGAAAATATTGTCATATAGATCAATTAGGTGTTACGCAACAACAATATTTTTTAATCTACTAAATGTAGTGCAAATCTATGCTTCCACCCCCACCCCGACTATTTTTTTCATGCAACATGAAGATTTTCATCTTTATGAATGAAGGAGAATCTGCCATTCTTAAGGTAATCAAACATGATATTAAATTAGGACTCTGCGGCATTTGTGCAAATGGAGGATTTGCAAGGAACTAAAGGGAAGAAGAACTGAGATCTAATGCAGAAGTCAGAGCAGAGTGAATCAGGGCTGGATCTCTTAATGGCAAAGATGCTTGGAAAGGGCAAGCAAACAAAGAACCGGGGCCTCCCAGAAATAAAGCAATGGAAAAAATGTGGAAACCTGCCTCCAGTTATCTCTCAGAATTATCTCTCCATCTGTTTCAAGAACTTTGGGGTCAATTCGGCCAAGAAAAGCCGATTCCTGCACAAAAGCCCAGCGCTTCCAAAGTCATCTCAGCCTCCGAATGGGTCCAAATGGAGCAAACGGCGCATGATGTTGGAAGCCAAGGACTGTCAAGATGACCTCCCGAACCACATTGACTGCTTCATGATGCCACATTTGGAGCTTATGACCCACAAAGGACTCAAATTGTATAGCAGTGCAGTCCTACCCGCTGGAGCCCAGATCCTGTCCTTTTAAAGCCCAAGGTCCATTATGCCATTTTCTTGGAAATGAGGAGCTGTTCCTGCTCCCCATGCTGAAGGACTGCTTCCAAGAATCAGTCTTCAAAGTCTCCAGCAAAGTGGCTAGTTCCTGCAAACACCCTTCTACTGGGGCATCCACCTCACCAAGGAATGGATGGAGAAGCTGTTCCTGACTTTAGGAGAGGCCGAGTCCCAGGTGCCCTTTCTGAACAAGAATGAGGCACAATTCAGAGGATGCTGCCTGGTGGAGTGCCTCATTGGGGAGAAAGGCACCACATGGAACCGGGCCTGGATTCTAGAGAGGGTCAGAGACCTGACCGTGGTATTCTTTGAGGACTTTGGCCAATTGACCACCCAGGCGCTGACCTCATTGAGGAAGCTGGAGGAGGCCCAGCCCTTCATGCTCCAAGGTGAGCTTTTCCCAACTCAAGTCATGATGAGATGGATTTTGGAAGGGACGGTTCTTTGGAAAGGGAGCCCCACATATTGAAGTTTGCCCTCTTTGCTGTTTGCACTGATTTTTCCATACATAAACTCACTAAATATGGGGAGTACATTTTTATTATTTGCAAGATGTTGCAAATAAAAGTCAGCAGAATGTGAAGCTTGTTTTAATCTCATTGTCAAGAAAGACATCATCAGCTGTGGGGATTTGCCTAGTTTTCCATACTTTGATGGAGCAGTTAAAATGTATAATTTTATTTTTTAAAAACCAAACCAATAATATTAAACTCATCATTTAATATACATTCAGCAAGCACATATGTTTTTCAACTGTATATAGAATTTTGATAATATTGATTAGACTACAACAAATTTTGTTTAAACAACCCATCTGCCAGCTTTCAACTCAGTCATCTTAAAAATGTGTTGCAGTTTCTGGATATGTATCAGGATTGGAAATAGCCTTCCAGATGTTGCTGAAATACAACTCTGTATTAGCCCTAGCTAACACAGGCAAGAGTGAGAAATGTTAGGAATTCAATGATATCTGGAAGGTGGAACAATTCCCATCAACTGTGCATTAGTGTTCGTTTTATCAGCCCAGATAGTTCTGTTCCTGGTAGTCTATAGTAATGCTTATACTGTCTGCTGAGAACTTAATTGTAACATATCACAGCAATTGTTCTTCATTTCATAACGATAATTCTAAATCAGTGATGCTTCAACTATTCCTCTGGCATAGTTATAATGGTGTTTTAACAGAGCTATCCTAGGTACTGAAAATTTTTTAGAGCTCATGCTCAGCATCTCTGAATTCACTATTCACTAATATCAAAGCCACCAGACTTCAATCGTGAGGTAACTAATAAAGGTATCAAAGATCTAAAGGTTAGCTTAATGAATACATTAAAATAGTCAGTGTATCTTAGCAAAACCAGTTGTAGACCAGGACTGGGAAAGCTATGCACAAATGGTCTCTTGAAATTATCTATTCAGAGGAACCATTTTGACAAATTTGTTTCCGATTGCAGTAGTACAGCTTCTTTCTTCCTTCGTAAGTGTACAGTCTATATTAGAGTGATACCCAGACTCTAGTCCTGGAAATCAAAGCCCTAAGCATTCAGAAAATCAGAGATTAGGAAGCCCTGCTCTACAGGACAAATATTTTGGGTCAGTGAGAGGGAAAATGTGGCCATTATTTTGTGAAAACCTACAAAGTACTTTTTTTAGTGGTAGAGAGGGGGAAGTTCCAGAAATGTTCTCGGAAAAAAATTCTATAAACATGATTTCTTTGTAGAAAAAACTGCCACGGTCAAAGTTTTAGACTTGCATATCTCACAAAGCTGTCAGGATAACATAAACTTTGTATACCACCTCATATACCTTTGGAGGAATTTAGAATATAAATAAAGGACTATATATATATATATATATATATATATATATATATATATATATATATATATAGGCAAATGAAAGGTTATGGCTGCAAACATCACAAAGGAAACAATCTGAGTAGAATGATCCCCCCCCCCCATCTTGCCACTGCATGACAACCTGGTGTTCTTCTCTTTTTCAGGTATAACTGAATTTCCCTTCTCCATCAACCACGTGCCACTGCTTCCACTACAGCCCCGATGTGAGTGGTACTGCTAGGGTTAGCAAATTTTGAATTTCTATTGGTAGGAACTATGGGAGTTTATTATATCATATCCATTCCCCTACTGCACCTCTAAAACCTATAGCCATTTTAATAATAATAATAATAATAATAATAATAATAATAATAATAATAATAAAAAATAAATCTTTATTTGTACCCCGCTACCATCTCCCGAAGGACTCGGTGCGGCTTACAAGAGGCTGAGCCCAAATACAACAATAAAAACAGTAGCAACAACAACAACACAATAACTCAAAAAACAAAGCAATAACATTAACAACACCCAATGACGCAATTAAAAACAATGGCCGGGTCAAATGTAATAATTAAAATTAAAAGTGCTGGGCATGACATGGTGGGGTGTTTGGAGTGTGTCTACAGCAAATGACTTATGTGCAGTCATCTGTTCTGGAGCAGCCCTAGATAGTGGACCACCATGAAGTTGGGTTGGCCAAGCAAACAGCACATAAGCTGCTGCCAATGTTTCACCAATTAGAAACAGCTTCCTTGCTGATGACATCACTTTTGATTAAGTTACAGCAGGGCACCCAGGAAACTGCTTCTGACTAGTGAAAGAGTGGTGGGACTTTTTGCCATGTGGACACTGGATCACCCCAGATCCAAACCAATTCAGTTGTCTACACACCAAAAACACTGGGGGTCAGTCTGGAGTAACCTATGGATTCAAGGCGAGAAGAAGCACTTCTGTTTTGGGACTGGCCGTACTTCATGTACTACCATTACACTAGATTTGCAGTGAAAATGTATTTTTCCCTTCTGTTGATAAAGGGGTCTACCATTAAAATAGGTATATTATAGAGAAGTACTCTAAGTAAAACTATTTGTATATGATTTGAAAATATGACTAAACATTACTACTTTTCTCAACTCTCAACATACTACTTTTCTCGACAGGTCAGAGGTTTGAATCCACAGAGAGCGTGGATGAGTTCCCTCTGTCAGCTCCAGCTCCCCATGTGGGGACATGAGAGAAGCCTTCCACAAGGATGGTAAAACATCAAAACATTCAGGCATCCCATGGGCAACATCCTTGTAGACAGCCAATTCTCTCACACCAGAAGTGACTTGCAGTTTCTCAAGTCGCTCCTGACACACAAAAAACCCCTCATCCCCATAAGGAAGAGCATACAATTTCTTGTTGATCAGGTTCTGCTTTGCCAATTGATGTCAAAGAGATCCATTCCTACCTCTCACATTCCCTAGCCATCACTGTCACAGCTGGTATGAGTGGTTGAGGCCATCGCCGTCACCTTGTACTTTTTGACCTATTTTGTCCTTAGCAGGGAAAGCAGGATGCACAATCTGCGAAAGTGATCACTGCCCCATACTTCTTCTTTGTTCTGATGCTTTTTCAGCTGAGAAACAAATACAGAAACAAAGAACGCGTTGTGGAGATTTTCCTGCAACCCCATAATTTCCTATCTGAGCTGGGAAACATTTGAAATGAAAACCTTAGTGTTTGAAATCTGTGTTTATCAAGCTAGCAAGCAACCTTTTCCATTTCTCAATGTGAACAAAACATACTGGCGGTGTATACATGAATTTCTTTAAAGATTTAAGAGAGGGCACTTACAGTGCTGCAAATCACACTTTGAAACTAACAAAGAAACCACATTCTCCTCCATTTGTAGACCTCCTTTGTACCTGAAGATAAAAACAGGCTTTTCAAGAACTCCGATGATCAGCTGCACATAATGTGCACATTCAGAGGTCAGTAGCTCTGAGTGTTTACAAACAGGCAGATTAGGGCTCTGCTAACCTGCAGTCATGAAAGCTCTTTACAAAAACAAGATTAAGAGGGGAGTTCCTATTTTGATGTGGCTATAAATGGCCTCTGCTACAAACATAAAGCACCACGCTCCCTGTTTTTCACCAACATAAAGTTATGCAAGTTCAGACTGCGTAGTTTGCAGAACATGCTGACTGCCAATAATGCAGCAGTGCCTGCCACTGAAGTAGAAAAATGATTTAGCAATGTAACAGCAAACCTAACCAGTTTCCATTAGAGTTGGAGGGAGGACGGTTGGAGGAAAAATTAGCAATTACCTCAGAGACCACAACACATTCATTATGCTATCTCTAATATATTTTTAAAAGGGCACAAGGGTATTTCTTTTCTCTTTTTTCCTCTTAATTTTTTTTCTACATAGATAATGACAACAGGGAGTATCTGTTTCCAGCAAATTTTGTAACTCAGTAAACTACTGTGTAGGACCCATACAAATTTTTTGCTTATATTGTAATCAGAATTGGATAGGGTTTTAAGGCTGCAGAATTTTTAAAGGCTAGAAAACAGTTAGTTATTAATATATTTTACTGACCAAGACAGAGTTATTTATACCATTTATTTATATCACAAGATACAATATGTGATGGCATGCCCGAGCCTCTGGGAAAACTATATTATCTGGCTTTACTCAGGGGCTATCTGATACCTTCTGTTAAGATTAAGACCTTTAGCAGACAGAGGCACTTTGAGACAAGGTGAAAAGATAACCAGATGAATTTAGTGAAACAAGATGAATAAAGGGTTAATTCCACCTGGGACTATCATAAGGTAACTTAAAACAATACATTACAAAAGGAGATCTTGCTGGTTGCGGTCATCTTTCTGGGATCTTTGGAAGTCTCTTTTGCCTCTGGTGCAAAGTGATGGATTATAAATTGTTGCTTACAAACTGTCTTAATCTTCTCTCCTGTGAAGCTTAGGCTGGCCAAAAGCTTCTGTTTTCCTTTGGACGGTTGGTACAATAATACTACTAAATGCAGCAGCAGGGTGCCTGTTTTTGGATTGCTTGACCTAAGAATGCCTGTTTTTGGATTGTTTGACCTAGGATTACTAGACAATGTCCCAAGCCACTGTTCTCTGTAACTCTGCTGCAGAAAAAAGGAGAAGTCCGGCAAAAGAGCTCTATACAGGAAATTGAATAGACCAACTAAGGCTAGCCTCTACGGCTTTTTATGATCCACCTAAAAACGAATACAAAGGAAGTTATCTATACAATTGAGAAGACCTATAAACAGGGGAAACTGAAGCAAAGGAATGGAAAAGGCAACAAATATGTTGCTTGTCTCTAGGGAGTACACTGACTTGGGTGGGTGGCATCATTTGTTGTTCTGCTTCAAGTAGCAAAATGTCTTTAATCAGCATTGATTTTAATTAGTACTGATCCTTAAATGGATTAAAGCGAATGTTTTGGATATTCTAGGCTTCAGTGATATTTACCATTACATTTTGTCTTATTTATTCATTTATTTATTGCACCCACTTGCAAGTTAGTCAGACAGAAAGCAGCAGTTACTCAACTGAAAAACAAAGCACATCCATCTTTGCTAAGGGAAATGGAACCAAAGCTTGGAATAAGGCTACAATCGAGTTTGGTCAAATTTATCCTTATGTAAGATTGTATTGGAGCCTTGGGTTCCCTTAGCGAAGAGTCTCACTGAATTCAACAGTTCTTACATCTGAGTAGACATTTATAGGGCTGCAGTATTGATGTATGTTGTAATAAAGCTGTTCCACATATATTTATTGTTCTTAAACTGCCTTGAAAGTTTACTAAGAACCAGCTGATTATAAATTACTGGGTTGCTGTGAGCTTTCTGGGCTGTATGGCCATGTTCCAGAAGCATTCTCTCCTAATGCATTCTCCATACAGCCCAGAAAACTCAAAGCAACCCAGTGATTTCAGCCATGAAAGCCTTTGACAACAGATTATAAATCATTTTACAAACATTTTAGCCAACAATATTTCACGTATAGTGCTATAATATCCTGGTTGCTATCCCTATTTTAAAATTTCTGAGCATCCAATATGAGGATCAGATCTGATTATACCTCCAAGCTGTTATCAGGCCCTTTAAACTGGAAAGTCAATCTCACTGAAAATAGGCTAGATCTAGATGAGCTGCCTTTAGCTATTTAGGGCTATTCCACACAGTAATATAACCCAGTTTATCAAGGCAGAAAATCCCTGTTTTGAACTAGGGGTCCACCCAGACAGCCCCTTTAATGCAGTAGTTCCCGCAATTAAAAGGGGGCTGTCCAGATGACATCTCTGAGAAACATGAATTAATTTGCCAAAAACCGCGAAAACCCTGGTTTGTGGCAAATTAATTTGTTAGTGGGTTTATTCCATGCCTTCTTGGAAGGTGTGGAATAAACCCACTACTTCCACTGTAAACTTACTACTTCCACTGGGCTTTTGAGGGGGCAGTTCAGGCGGTTGTCCTGTGGTTTTCCAAGCTAAATTAGCCAAGACAACTATGAGGAGACCAATCCCCTTCCCAAAAGCCCCCCAAACTCCTTTTAAAAGTAAAAGAACTTACGCGACCTTCATTAGAATGGTGCCGGAGCTCTCCTGGCGCATAGAAATGACACACCTACTCCCCCCCTTCACCTGGCACATCATTTCTATGCACCAGGAGAGCTCTGGCACTCTAATGGAGGCCAGGTAAGTTCTTTTACTTTTAAAAGGGGTTTTGGGGGCTTCTGGGGAGGAGGTTGGAGTGTCCGGGTGTTCTCCCAGAAGGTTCCAGGAGAACATCTGGATACCCATCCCAGATGTGGATGGGTACCCAGGAATGTTCCTGGGATAAAGGGCTGTCTGGAAGCACCCTGAGTTATCCAAATCCACACTGTCATATATTCCAGTTCAAAGCAGACAATGTGGGGTTTTATTCAGCTGTGTGGAAGGGGCCCAAGTCTCACATCTTTTGTATTAGAACATAAATAATGTTCTTGTTAGATAGCGTAATGGAAGTAAATTCTGTTTTGCATCTATTGACCCATTAGAAAATTCTATAAATAAATATGATTCCTTTGCAGTGTTGAAATTTAATAATAATAATAATAATAATAATAATAATAATAATAATAATAATAATAATAATCTTTATTTATAGACTACCCTATCTCCACAAAGGGACTCAGAGTGGTTTCCAATTAATATGGCAACCATTCAATACCAAAAGGAAGACAATGCAAACAATTTACAACAAGTTGAGACCTATTAGACAATATAGAACAATCAACTATAACTTAAACAAAATAGCAAACAAAATCATAATATACAAAACACACTAAAATATATATAAAACCAGTTTCATTGGGGCTCCATCATACTTGAATTCACAACCAATGAAGTTTTATTAAGCATTACATTTTGTGGCTTAAGAAGCATATGGGAGCAAACATTTCATATGTGATTGAAAACAATAAATTCTGATTACCATAGGAAAAAAATACAAGATATTCAACAGCAGTAGCATGGTATGTGACATATCACTACTTTCGGTGCTCCTTATCCAGAAAGCTACTCCCTCCCTTCTATAGGAATTTCTCTTCCCCTTAGCTTTGTTAATTCTTAAAGGTTTGAATCAATTTTGAATTCAGCATTCTCTGCTCTCCAGCTAAATTCATTCCTGTAGCAGCCTAATATGCAGGCTATTCTCAGCTCATAACCGAACCTCAAAAAAGCCAGCTTAGACTTGGCATTTGCCAGGAGCTCCACACAATTAATGTTTTGAGCTAAGCAATACATTTGGTTGATGAATGGTGGGATGCTGGAAAACAACTAGCAGGAATATTTGAAGGGAGCTATGAGGAGAAAGGGATGGCAAGTTCTTGTACTGTAAACTGCAGTGGCTGTGACCTCTGCTTAAGGCAAACAACCATTTTAGGTTAGGCTTTGTTTTATGAGAGCTGCAATATTATGGTGACAGAGAATGAATTGTGACCTAGGTCCCTGATGTAAATCTTATCTCAGTAAGAAACTTGCTAGATGGCCTTAGGCAACCCAAATCTCATCTGCAGCACGGTGATAATAATTCTGGCCTATTTTACACAGTTGTTTTCGGAATTACAGGGATAACAATATTATTATTATTATTATTATTATTATTATTATTATTATTATTAACTTTATTTGTACCCCGCTAGCATCTCCCGAAGGACTCGATGCGGCTTACACGGGCCGAAGCCTCAAATACAATACAATAGAAAACATAACACAACAATAAACAAAGCAAATCAAACAATTAAGCACAATAACCACAATGACAATACATCAAGACACTATTAAAACTGGTTCGGCCAGCGCAATGGGGTACAGGGTTAAAAGTACTGAGATGGCAGGAGGAACGTAAGATTAAAAGTGCGGTGTGCAGCAACAATAGTTGTGCTAAAGTGCATCTAGGACTTGGGATGGGGATTCCTAATATTCTGCGAAGGCACATCGGAACAGCCAAGTTTTTAGGTTCCTTCTGAAAACTGCGAAAGTAGGGGCCTGACGAAGCTCTTTTGGAAGGGCATTCCAAAGTCGGGGGGCCGCCACAGAGAAGTCCCTGTCCCGTGTCCCCACCAAGCGTGCTTGCGACGTAGGTGGGATCACGAGCAGGGCCTCCCCAGATGACCGGAGTGAGCGTGTGGGTTCGTAAATGGAGATGCGGTCACGCAGGTAGGGTGGTCCCAAACCGTTCAGGGCTTTGTAGGTGAGCACCTGCACCTTGAATTGGGCTCGGAAAATAAATGGCAGCCAGTGGAGCTCCTTGAACAGGAGGGTTGACCTCTCCTGATAATGAGCTCCAGTTAGCATCCTAGCTGCTGCCCGCTGGACCAACTGAAGTTTCCGAGCCGTCTTCAAGGGCAGCCCCACGTAGAGCGCATTGCAGTAATCCATTCTAGAGGTGACCAAGGCGTGGACCACCCCGGCCAGATCAGCCTTCACGAGGTACGGTCGCAGTTGGCGCACAAGTCTCAATTGTGCAAAGGCCCTCCCGGATACCGCCGACACCTGAGCCTCAAGTGTGAGCGAAGAATCCAAGAGGACACCCAGACTGCGGACCTGTGGTTTCAGGGGGAGTGTAACCCCGTCCAACACAGGTAACCACCCTATACCCCGGTCCGGTTTACGATCGACCAGGAGGACCTCTGTCTTGTCGGGATTGATCTTCAGCTTGCTCTTCCTCATCCAGATCGACACAGCGGCCAGGCACTCGTCCAGCACCCGAGAAACCTCCTTGGAATTAGGTGGAAAGGAGTAGTAGAGTTGTGCGTCATCCGCATAAAGATGGCACCCAACTCCAAAACTCCGGATGACCTCTCCCAGCGGTTTCATGTAGATGTTGAAAAGCATGGGCGACAGAATGGAACCTTGCGGGACCCCACAGGTCAAAGGCCAGGGGTCCGAGCAGGCGTCTCCCAGCTTCACCATCTGGGTCTGTCCCTCCAGGAAGGACCGGAGCCACGACAGGACCGCGCCCCCAAGGCCCATCCCAGAGAGACGACCCAGAAGGATACCATGATCGATGGTATCGAAAGCCGCTGAGATGTCCAGGAGAACCAGCAGGGTCACACTCCCCCTGTCCAGCTCTCTGCGGAGGTCATCCACCAAGGCGACCAAGGCTGTCTCAGTGCCATGACCAGGCCTGAAACCAGACTGTGACTGATCTAGGTAGTTGGTAACGTCTAGGAAGCTCTGGAGCTGCGAGGCGACCACCCGCTCCAGCACCTTACCCAAGAAAGGGAGGTTGGAGACTGGCCTGTAGTTATTCAGCACCGTGGAGTCAAGGGAAGCCTTTTTGAGGAGTGGACGAACCACAGCCTGTTTCAGACCAGATGGAAAAATCCCTTGCTCCAACGATGCATTGATAATCAATACAAACCAGTCAACCAACCCCTCCCTGGCTGATTTAATGAGCCAAGATGGGCATGGGTCTAGAGGTGAGGTGGTCGCCCTCACAGCCCCAAGAACGTCCTCTACGGTTTCAGGGAGAACAAGCCTAAAAGAATCCCACAAAATTGGACAAGCAGATGCCTCCGTCACCTCTTCAGGCACTGCGATGGAATTGGAGTCGAGCTCAAGGCGTATCTGAGCGACTTTACCTGCAAAATGGTGTGCGAAATCGCAACACCGAGCTGCTGGGTCATCAGTGAGCTCCTCCACCACAGGTGGGTGGAGGAGTTCCCCCACGACCCGAAACAGCTCCGACGGTCTATTTGCTGCAGACGCTATACGAGTGGTCGTGAATGATTTCCTGGCCACCTGTATAGCCACGGAGTATGCCTTAAGAGAGGCTTTAGCCCGTGCTCGATCAGACACGACCCGAGATTTCCTCCATTTGCGCTCTAGCCCCCTTCTCGCACGCTTCATCACAGTCAGCTCCCCGGTGAACCAGGGAGATGGCCTGTCACGACGCAACGAGATGGGGCGTTCGGGTGCGATCACATCTAACGCCCTGGACATCTCCCCATTATAGAGAGTCACCAAGGCGTCGATGGAATCGCCAGGCTCCAAGGCAGGAAGAACCCCAAGATTCCTCAGGAATCCATCTGGATCCATCAGTCTCCTAGGGCGGACCATTTTAATCTGTCCTCCACCCCTGTGGAGGTTAAGAGTCGCAGCAAGTCTAAAAGTGATCAGATAACGATCAGACCATGACACCGGAAGGATGTTTTGATCTTCCACTCTAATCATTTCGTTGTCCGCCACGAAAACAAGGTCAAGAGTATGTCCAGCTTGATGAGTGGGACCAGATATTATTTGTGACAGTCCTATGGTCGTCATGGTGGCCATAAAGTCCTGAGCTGCACCAGATAGGGTGGTCTCGGCGTGGATGTTAAAGTCTCCCAGCACCACCAGGCGCTGGGAGACCAATGCCGAATTAGAGACCACCTCCGCTAGCTCAGACAGGGAAACTACTGGGTCGCGGGGTGGGCGGTATGAAACTCTTTCTCCAAAGTGCTTTCTTTGGAAAATGAATAATAGCTCAAGTTCCAGGTAAAATCCTAGCCATTTGTAATTAAAGAGAATAAGAGTACAGAATGCAGACATCGTCATCATCATCGAAAGGGAATAAAAGAGCATATAGAATTATATAGCATTTATATGCAAAAATGCACACTATAATTTAAATAGAAATATAATGTAGGTGACCACAGTAGGAGAAAATGTGACTAGGTGACCTGTGTGCCTACTCAGTTTGCCAAATAGGCCAAATGACTACTATACGGTATTCTCTCCCTTCCTCCTCTGCCTAAGCACTTGCAAAGATTAACTTGAAAAAGAGGACAAATGACTCAGATATTAAAATGAGTCTCATTCACTGTAAAGCAGATTACGAAAGGCAGAAGGTGTACACAAGATTGTTTCCAGCATCAAAATAGTAAGCAAGCTAAACATAGTCTCATGAATTCAGTTACTCTTCTTCACAAAAGGGCCACTTTATATGCCAGGGTGACCCTCAAATATGCTTTCTTGATAGTCATGACCTTAGCTAGTAGTGTATCTGAATTAGGCACTGAGATGTAATCATTATAATCCATAAAGACAAGGTAGTCATGACACCAGACCCATCCTTCAGTCAGTAGGTTAACATTGCCTTTCATAGGGTTCAAGAACTAACTTTCTTTTGGCCCAAGTGAATGACACTCCCTAGATTCCCAAGGGACAGCTGTGTTTTACATGGACTGACTCATAATTTCCCATTAAAATTTTTACTAGCAAGCTGCCCTGGAGAAGATAATCTCAATGCCATCTTTAGTAGCTGTAGAAATACATTGCCTTGGCCTAATCCTCCAATAACTTCCCCATTCTAGATGGCATTGTGGCCATCTAAGTGAAAAATATACTTATCTCAGTTGCCTTTGGGGAGAGAAACTCACTGAAAGGTATCTGAATGGCAGCCACATGGTCTTCATTGGACAACATGACATAAAGCACAGTGAGATGACTATTTCTTCTCTGCATAAGGAAAAAAAATGGGGACATGCCTCCTTCAACAGGCAACTTATTCAATGAGAACTGGGTGCTGGAGGAAAATTCTGAGAGTGCCTTGACCGCAAGAAGATCCAACCAGTCCATACTCCGGGAAATAAAGCCCGACTCCTCACTGGAGGGAAGAATATTAGAGGCAAAGATGACGTACTTTGGTCACATCATGAGAAGACGGGAAAGCTTAAAGAAGACAATGATGCTGGGGAAAATGGAAGGAAAAAGGAATAGGGGCTGACCAAGGGCAAGATGGGTGGATGGTATCCTTGAAGTAATTGGCTTGACTCTGAAGGAGCTGGGAGTGGTGACGGCTGACAGGGAGCTCTGGCGTGGGCTGATCCATGAGGTCATGAAGAGTCAGAAGCGACTGAATGAATAAACAAAAACTAATTTAAGTTTAGGTAAAACAAATAGCTGCAGGTGGTTAAATATAGAAGCAAAAGCATAGAAGTTGAAAAGGGATATACGACCCTGTAGCTCATTGTGCCTTGTTCCCATCACAGTCAACAGTTTATTTTTTCATCTGAACCAGCTCAGAATGTCACAGCAAAATATGGGCATCATTAAGGAGAAACACAGGATATGGCAGTAATCTAATATCTGAGGTAATTTGCACATTTAGAATCTAATCGCAGTGTCTCCTGAACCTGATTTGGATACTGATTACTGTACCAAACCATATTTGTGATTTATTGAAGAATGAAACAATCCAAAATGTTGATATTACTGGTAATTTGCACTTTCCCCATGCAGGCATTTCAAATAAACCACGGTAAGCTTTCATAATGCACACAACTACAACAACAGTAGCATGCTGACCATTTTGGCTGGACAGAAAAACAATACATTTTCAGATTCTAAAACAGAACAGAGCAATAGTCCTAGTTTGCTCTATGAAAAGATACAACTCTAAAAATGTAGTTGTGTGCATTATAAAAGCTTACAAGTCTGAGAAGCCTGCTAATTTTATGGTTTCAACTGTACAACACCTCCAAACTTGTTGTGGGTTGGGAAGCCCTCCAGAAGAAGAAAAAATAGAGAGCATTATAGGAGGAGTACAAAGGGAATGGAGACAGACAAATATCCCATCAAATCAACAGTCAACCACTAGCACACGAATGGATGGAGGACATGATTATTATAGATGAGTACTGGGTGGGTCTAGTTGCATTCTGTAGAAGTAGTTTTAGTATATGTTAAAAGGTAATCACTGGAAACCTCAGCTATACATTCATACAGTCGTTCCTCCACATTTGTGGTTTTGACTTTTACAGATTTCATTACTCACAGATTTGATTTTAAAATGTTCTCTCTAGGACTCTCTAGGTCCTCCAGTGTCAATTACCTCTGCTTGTGTATGAAGACCTATAGATTTGTAGAGAAAACACCTCTCTAGGAATCTTTAGGTCTTCCAATGCAATTATATGGTCAGCTTCCAGGGGAGGTCAACTAGACAGTCATGCTTGAAGACTCAGAAATTTCTACAGAGGTGTTTTCTCAAGTAAAAAACAACAACAAACCAATCTCTTTATTCATGTTTTGTTCACTATCATGGGAGTCCTGCCCTTAAATCCAGCAAATGTGAAGGGCTGACTGTAACTGTACATCCTCTTATATACCTTAGTAGCTGTCCCCTGCCATGTGTTGCTGTGTCCCAGTCTGTATATGTGTTTTGTGTGTGTATATGTGTGTATATGTGTATATATGTGCTTTTGCACATGTGTTGTAAGGTATTTTTATTTTATTTTTTACTTTTTAAATCTCTTCTGCTGTGTTTTTCAGTATTTTTATGACTGATGGTCACTTGTTGGCCTGATAGGTGTATTGTTTCCAAATCTGGTGTCAATTTGCCCAGTTGTTTTTGAGTTGTGTTAATCCCACAAATGAACATTATATTTTTATTTACATAGATTTCACTTCCTCCCTTTTTTGTTGCAGGAAAGGAGAATGTGACTATTATGAGGTGGTGACAATTTTGCTGTGAAAAAGTGTGCTCTTTGTAGCTATGGGTAGTAGGGCTGGGTAACCACAGAAAAATTTGTTTCTAAATTCGATTCGTTTCCAGGGGCACTAGCGTTTCCAAATTCTAAATACTTCCAAAATTTTGAGATTTCAAAATTTCGTTATTTACGAAATTTCGTTAATTTCGAATCGATTCGTTAATGATGGACGCGATTGCGCAATATGCTAAAAAAAACCTCCAAATGGGACAGAGGGAACTTCTGATGCTTCCCTCTCCCTCTGTTGTTGACTGTTGGTGTGATAAAACAAACAACAACTATAAAACTTTCACCAGACATGCGAAAATAATTACGAAATAATAACAAAATAATAACGAAACAATAACGAAATAAATTGAAAAAAATGTTTTGAATCTAATTTACTCCTCACACTATTCCTGCATGGCTCAATATCGGATCGTAAGCTAATTTAAATATGAATTAATAACGAATTACGAAATTAACGAATGAAACCGCCCAGCCCTAATGGGTAGGTCTCCTTCATTCACTAACCCTCACAAATAAAGAGTGTAGATATTAAGCAAGAAACAACAAAAATACCAAACCCAGCACCCCAAAAATGGGGGTACAACTTGTATGTGGTGTTAAATATTATGCAATGAAATACTGTAACTGTTCATGCAATGACAGAGTCAAAATATTAACGTGCTAGCCCAAACAGCTTTTTCTTTCTTGCTATTAAACATCATTTATTATTTGTTTCTTCATTTATCCTTCTGTTTACCATAACACTTCAAATGCTGCAAAAACTGAATAATTGGCTTGAGTGTAAAATATGCAGACAGAACAATATTATGTTAAAAGGGCAGACTTAGTTTAATGCCAAAGATATGACTAGTTTAATTTTTATAGCTTTTAGAATTTACACTCCTGTACAAAATCTGCATTTGATTTTGTCATTCCAGAATGGCCCATTTCATTTTGGGAACCTACCATCGTTTCCCTTTTGGTTGGTGTGCACAACTCCAACTGATAGATACATGATCATGAAGGGGCCTCCATGCTTCATCCACAAGCTTAGAATTAGGATTCTTTTTTTAGTGAGCAGAAGATTATCTTATAGCCCTTCTTAAGCAGTGATCCTTGGATATGAAGCAGAGGAGCACCCAAAGATAATAGGTAGAGTACTTTGAGGCATTGGGCCGTATTAAGGTCATTGCTAAGAGAAAGGTCACATTTCTAAAACAGCCAGTTCATTGTCATTCTTTATATTTTTATTTTTCATTTTTTGGGTTCATGTGAGGGTGATTTAGGCTTCCACCATCCTAGTTAAGAGAAGGTAAAGAAGGAGAGAAGAAGAGAAAAAGTAACAGATTGACTAAGCTCTGTATCTGCCTGAGATAATATGGGCATTTGCAACATTTCTTGGTTCAATCTCCTGTCTTAAGCTTTTAATTTGCTTTAATTACTATTTTACTCTACTCAAGCATAGTCCCTATGCCTCTTCTACAGCAGCTGCAAATACATTTGATCCTCCATATCCATAGATACTTCTGTATGCATGGATTGCACCAGTCATGGCTTGAAAATATTCAAAATAAATTCCAAAAAGCAAAAAATGGATTTTGCCATTTTATACAAAGGATACTATTTTATTACATTGTTGTATATAAAGGGACTTCAGCATCAACAGAATTTCACAGGGTTTAAAACCAAACCCAAGATATACCAATGGCACACTGTATGTAAGCATGAAGAATTACCAGTCCTTAATATAGAAGACATGTCAAGAAATGGGAGGGGGGGGGAGGCAAAACTGCATGTATATCTGTGTTGAATAAACCTCCCAAACTATTTTGGGATGAATGAATACTAGAATATTATATTAAAGTCTCACCGTTCTGTTTTTCCTTCCTGAATGGAATTTTCATGTGTTGAAAAAACATTTTTCCATTGGGAAAATAATAATAGTAAGATTATTTTTTTAATAGTCAGTATTTTACTTTTAAATACCTCCAGAGGTTGGACTGGACAGAATTTGCAGTTTTATCTATTCTATACAGTAAAATGCTTTTAAACAAATATAGTTTTTCTATTTATTTATTTTGTATCAAAAGCATTGCATAAATTAGTATAAAACTGATAAAAATAGAATGAGCGCAGGCGGCTAAATATCTTTTGACCAAAAACGGGCAACAGCAATGGTATTGTCTGTTTTTCCATTGAAAACATTACATTTCTTCAAAAATACATGTTTTGATATTTAGAGTCCAGCTCAGTAGCATCAGCTGTCTCAAGCAATGGTATACAATAGTATGACGGTAACATACAACTACGGACAAATTAACTCCAGGTAACTTAAGTAACAAAATTAAAAAGCATTCACTTAATTAGATTAACATATTCACTTAACAACATGCCTGTGGTTTGTGATGCCAGCATGAAGAAGCAATTAATGGTTTGAGAATTCCTGGATGAAGAAGATATTAAAACCAATGACTCTTAAGTGCTTTTATGCTGTTCATTTTAATTCAAAATGCTTTAGCATTGTTTTTTATAAACTATGCTAAAGCATTTTGAATTAAAATGAATAGTATAAAGCACTTAAGAGATCTGTGATCAACAACAAAAATGGTCCATCTCTCAGATCTTGCAGATGAAAGTAATTTAATCTCTCTGTAGAAATTGAATGCACCACACTCTGAAAACCGTCTCTTTCTAAAGTACAAGCATCACAAAATTAAAACCAGCCTATTAACATATTTTGGTGATGGAGACACTACATATCCAATGTGAACTATGAAAAGAATTAACCTGATTTTCAAACTACCAAAAACTACCACCAAAATTCATTATTTTTGAAAAGATTTGGACTTTTCCTAAATAATATACACAATAGTCTTATATAAATACAAAAAACCTAAGGAACTGTAGAGAAACAGGCAAACTAATGCTCTTAAGATTTTTTTTTCAAAATTTGCAAAACTTAATAAAATAATTAAATTGTATTAAAGCAACTTGAAAATTTACTATGATCATGACATTTAATCTTCACTTAAACACTCCTTGTGTTGAAAGCAGCATACAGATTAAGATGATACTGTTCATTTCTTTCTACTTCCTATATACTGTGACAAGCAAAACACAAAACACCAAGCTCATCAATTAATTATAAAAAAGTCACTTGAGCTGTACGAAACAAACACTTTCCTATAAGGAAGCCATTTCTTTTACTTAACAAGTTTAAACAAGCTATATTATTACCCACCAAATTAAATAAAAATGTTAAAGCAGTAAACTTTGTACAGAGGAAGATGGAACTTCACAAGGAAATGTAAGCCATTCTAAAAGGACTGGGAAACAAAATGGAGAAGACATGAAAACCTTTTCAATGAAGTTTGCAGTATTTTTCTGTAATAGAAGGGAATAACTGTATGTTGTTTTATGCAATCATTGTTTTATAAACCTACTTTGTTATTGTTTTATATGTTATGTATTTTGTTGTATTTTGTGTCTTACTGCACCATTTTGTACTTTTTGTGAACTGCTCAGGGAAATGGTGGCAAAGTACAAATAAAAACAACGATAATGATGATCACTGACACAAAAGCACAGTATGCAGAGGCAGCCCTAGGTAATTTTCAATGGTAAGCAAACAGTATTTTGGCACCCCCCCCCCCCAAACCAACCACTGATATATATTTTCTGTTCGTCATGGGAGCTCTGTGTGCCATATTTGGTTCAATTCCATCATTGGTGGAGTTCAGAATGCTCTTTGATTTTAGGTGAACTATACATCCCAGTAACTACAACTTGCATATGTCAAGGTCTATTTTCCCCCAAGAGTGCCTCAAGAGTGCCTCAAGAGCGCCCCTGGGCAAAATCAACTATACTGCAAATGCTTACTATGCGTAATGGGTTGAGCCGCCCCTGACAGTTTGTCACAGCAAATGAGATCTATATCCTGGATTTCATATCACAAAATCACAAGTCGAACACTTCCCAAGCGTCTAGGACTGTGTGCTGTATTATTATTATTATTATTATTATTATTATTATTATTATTATTATTACTACTACTACTACTACTACTAACCGTCCCCTGCACGCATTGCTATGGCCAAGTCTGGTGACCTGGAAAATAAAGTAATGGGAAAGTGTTGGTTTTTAATCTATGTAATGTCTTTCTGCTTGTGGGTAAACAGTATTTCTTGCTGTTTCTTTGTCAGTGTTGATATGGAGATTGTCTGGTTTGCCTACTCTGAAACATGCAACATATAATTGTCCTTCTTTAGGGGTCTCTTTCAAATCTATGATACTATATCTCTGGGTATAAAAATTAAATATATTTATCTATATCTATGGCTGGATGGCTCTTTGTCAGGAGGGGTTTGATGACGTTTTCTTGCCCTGGTGAAGAGAGTTGGATTGGATGGCCTTAAGTATTTTCTGTTGGTCAAGGGAGTTCTGTGTGGGAAGTTTGCCCCAATTCTGTCATTGGTGGGGTTCTGAATGCTCTTTGATTGTAGGTGAACTATAAATCCCAGCAACTAAAACTCCCAAATGCCAAGGTCTATTTCCCCCACACTCCATCTGTGTTCATATTTGGGCATATGGAATATTTGTGCCAAGTTTGGTCCTGATCCATCATTGTTTGAGTCCACAGTGCTCTCTGGATGTAGGTAAACTACAACTCCAAAACTCAAGGTCAATGCCCACCAAACCCTTCCAGTATTTTCTGTTGGTCATGGGAGTCCTGTATGCCATGTTTGGTTCAATTTGGTTCAATTCCATCATTGGTAGAGTTTGAAATGCTCTTTGATTGTAAGTGAACTGTAAATCCCAGAAACTACAACTCCCAAATGACAAAATCATTTTTTTTTTGAGTGATGGTCACTCCTTGGATTATTAGATGTCTTGTGTCCAAATTTGGTGCCAATTCGTCCTGTGGTTTTTGAGTTATTTTAATCCCACAAATGAACATCACATTTTTATTTATATAGATTATTGTCATTGTACACTGTACAGTGAAATTAAATGCTTTCCCCAACACACATCACAAAAACAACACAACCATCCCTCTCCACTGCAACCACCACCTCACAGCCCCCAATTCCACATCAATTCAAAACCATGGGATTCAGTATAGTTAAAGCTCTAGGATAAATGCTATACCCTACACTGTATGCCAGATTGTAATTTTTTTTAAAAAGAGAATATGCTGGGTGAAATGTATCCTTAAGAGTGTTCTGAGCTTTCTTAAGGCTGTGGGGCTTATAAAGTTCTTCCAAAAAGGGGAGAGGGCAACCAATGATTCTCTGTGCAATACTGGTGACCCTTTGGAGCGCCTCCTTATCTGCCACTATACAGTTACCAAACCATGCACAGATGCAGTAGATTAGGACACTCTCTATAGCACAGTGGTAGAAAGTCACCAGCAGTTTTTATTCAATTGTTGGTTCTTTAGAAGTATCGGATAGTACAGTTTCTGTTGGGCCCCCTTAATCAATGCTGCTGCAGGGGTATCCCAGGTCAGATCCCCCTTAACAGTGACATCCAAGAACTTCAAACAGACCACTCGCTCCACTTGGTCTCCATTTATGACCAAGGGCTGGATTTCCGGTCTATTTTTTTAATGAATCAATACAGCATATAAATGGACATAAAGATATCAAAATAAAAGTGAGAAGGTGAAAATCTAAACAAAGTGTCTCACTAAAATACTAAAGTGAGACACAGACACCATTTTAAGGAGCTTCATTGCATACTGACCAAAGATGTCAAAGTACATGTAGATGTCCGGTTCAATCTCTGTAATTTTTTATTTCAAATTAACTGGGAGAGCAGCAGAATAAAAAAAGATATCTATTTGAGCACTATGGGAGCCTTGTGGTAGTGCCAGAGGCATGACTGTCAGAATGGAGCTGGGGAAATGGTTTGACTTGCTATAAGTCATCCTTATGTAGCTTAGGCAGAGTTGCCATATATGTGCAAGGAGAGAAGGAAAAAGAAACTATACAAAAATTATACTTTATAGTAAAAACAAGATTATCAATACAGTGACATCTCATGTTACCTATGAGAAGTTGCTGTATTGAGACCATATCCACCAGCCATCCTGGCTGAAGAGTTATAGGAGCTGTAGTCCAACCCTTGCCAATAAAAGCCATGTGTTATTCACTCCTAATGTAAACTGTTTTGACCCCTGATTTATGCCCTTTTTATGTCACATGAACTTCTTGAAGATGTAACTTTAAAAGGCCCCCCAAGGAATTATTGCTAGGGTTGACTCAATACAGAAATATGTCTTTACACATGGAGCTGGCAATCATATAATGCTAAACAACCACTAAATGTTATAACAATGACTTTCATCATGCTGCACTTCTACTCTGGCATAGATTTCAAGATATGTTCAGAAACTTTTTAGCATTTTAAATTAACCACAACTTAGGTAAATAAACTGTAGGTAAATAGGCTCGCCTTAGGATCGCCAAATGTTGGGAATGA
Organism: Anolis sagrei; assembly: GCF_037176765.1. Classification (NCBI taxonomy): domain Eukaryota; kingdom Metazoa; phylum Chordata; class Lepidosauria; order Squamata; family Anolidae; genus Anolis; species Anolis sagrei. The sequence continues at coordinate 28,357,671 of NC_090024.1, forward strand.
TTTTAAGGAACACAACAATATTAAATAATAACAACACACTGCAGAGTTTAAACAAGCCAGCTTTAAATCATAGTTTGTGAAGAAAGCTTGTTTTCAGTTGATCAAGATTGTGCTAACCTCAGTTTGTAATAAGCCAGTATGCAAAATGGTGCTTAATTTAAAACTCAGTAGAAGTTTCCAAACTTCTCATGCTGCTGTTTAAGGCGTGGGAGGGAAATGTGCAAGTTGTTATAAGATAGCTCAGTTTTATAATCCAAAACTGTGTTTTGGAAACAATAGTCTTCCATATTTTGAATGCAACTTCTTCTGTCCTTCACAAGTGGCCATGCTGCTAGGGATTGTTAAAATGTCTTAGTCAAAAACTTCTGGAGGGACCACAGTTGCCAGCTCTCTATATAGATAAGCTAGTGTTTGAATGCAAATGTTAAAATTGTGCCCTTGGGTGATTATTTCTATTCATCCCTGACTAATATGTGTTTTCCCCCAAAATAATGAAGTTTAAAACAGCTTTTACTTGTTTTCTAGGAACTGTGGCAGCTGCATACTATCCATCATCTTTTAGCCATCTGGGAATGTGGTCACATTGACAACATAGATCTTCTGGTTGTTTCATCTGAAATTAATGCTCTGTGCACCTTGGAATTCAGTTATCACAAAAGCAGAAAACTGAATTTTATTTGAAGGGACAACATCTGTACCCTAGGTTCTGTAATAACACTGCAGTATTCTACAGAATGGACAAAGTATTGGAGGAAAGTGTCATCTGGTGCTATTGTCTTTCATAATAATGATCAGTCCTATCAATGTGTCCCTTCCATGCAGTTCCTCAAACTGGTGAAACGCACGCGCGCGCACACACACACACACACACAAAATTGAATAAATCTATCTATTTATCTGCATGGATCTTCAAGCCCAAGAGCCAATCCTATTTACTGGCTGCATTATGTTAAATTACATCAGCACAGCTATGTATGGCTGCCCCATTCTACACCATAATTGTAGGACTCTGTGTTGTTGGGAATCACTTGTCTGTACTGTAAAACACCCTCATGCAACATCCTAAAAAGCATAGCCACTTGTATGTCATGGTTAAGCTAGTGTTTCACTGCTTGCACAATCCTGATTGGGTTACTGCCCATGGGCAACATAAAAGGGTTTGCACAATACTATTTGCACCAATGTAAGATGCAAAAGGATTCCCTCCTGAATGTCTTAAATGTTCCAACTGCCAGCAATTCTCGTTGACCATATACATGTAGAAAAGTCAACAGTATAGGCTAAATGAATGAACCAAGTGAGGTTTAGGTCTTTAAAACGACATGACTTCATGGTTTCTAGGTATAGCTGAGAGTTTCATGGTTTTTAGGTATAGCTTTTCCTAAGAGCATTAGGAAAAGGTTGCAACTACTCTTTCAACTATTATTCTTCCCCCTTACCTCCATTGCTCAATCTGTTAAGTTATGAAGAATTTCCCGTAGTACTGATGTGGGATTTGACAGCTAAACAGGGTATCAGAATTTAAAATTGTATTAAAAACCTTTCTTCTGCCAATTTTAAACTATGCATTGTTGTAGGATTTTTCGAGCTATATGGCCATGGTTTAGAGGCATTCTCTCCTGATGTTTCGCCTGCATCTATGGCAAGCATCCTCAGAGGTAGTGAGGTCTGTTGGAACTAGGAAAAAGGGTTTATATATCTGTGGAATGACCAGGGTGAGACAAAGGACTCTTGTCTGCTGGAGCTAGGTGTGAATGTTTCAATTGACCACCTTCATTAGCATATAATGGCCTGACAGTGCCTGGAGCAAACTTTTGTTTAGAGGTGATTAGATGTCCTTGTTTGTTTCCTCTCTGTTGTTGTGCTGTTGTAATTTTAGAGTTTTTTAATACTGGTAGCCAGATTTTGTTCATTTTCATGGTTTCCTCCTTTCTGTTGAAATTGTCCACATGCTTGTGTATTTCAATGGCTTCTTTGTGTAGTCTGACATGGTGGTTGTGAGAGTGGTCCAGCATTTCTGTGTTCTCAAATAAAATGCTGTGTCCAGGTTGGTTCATCAGGTGCTCTGCTATGGCTGATTTCTCTGGTTGAAGTAGTCTGCAGTGCCTTTACGTCCCTTGATTCGTGTTTGGACCCTGCTTTGTCCTGAATTAATTTGATATCCCATTTGACCCAGGTCTTCCTGAAAGGCCCGGGTCTAATGGGATATGTGGCCCGGGGGTCAGTCCCCATTGCCATCTCGCTTCTTTGGGCTTCCAAAAGTCCGGAGGAGCAAGAATGTGCCCACCCCTTCCCAAAACCCTAAATGTATACCCTAAAACTTATCTTAAAAAAGGGAGGGGATGAGGAAAATCCCTCGTTCCCCCTCCCATTTCCTCAGGCACCATTTTGGCAAGGCAAGAGAACTTTACAAGCTGTCCCAGTGTCTGCCAACCACATTTAGGTAAGTTTTAGGTTCTAATTTTTAGGTTTGGGTGGCTGGCTGCTATCCCTATTACCATCGGGGTAGGATCTGGCCACCTCTGAAGGAAAATCTGGGGTTTGGGGTGGGCTGTGTGCCCCCCAATGTGGGCGAAAACAGGTTACTTTAACCCATTTTTACCCACATTTTCCTGCTGTCTGGAAGCACCCTGAGGTTTTCAAGGTTCATAGGGGGAAAAGCCCTATTGTGCAAGCAGTTATCTGTTTGCATGACATTGGCCATCCTTATTGTTTATTTTTAACCTGTGAATTTTAACATTGTTACAATCTCTGTAATGAAACACTACTTTCCTTAATACTTAATACGTGTTTATGTATAACGTGAAAGGCCACATCTTGTAATAAATTATTCTTGCTCCCAGTTAAACATGGATAAACAGTATACCCAAACCTTCAGCTCTTCTTCACAAAATGTTATAATGGAGTCTCTTTCTCTTGGAGAACCAGCGTGGGTAGTGGTTTGAATGTTGGACCAGAATATGACACCAGGGATCACATTTCCACTGAGCAGTCAACACCTACTGGGTAACCTTGGGTAAGTCACAAAGAAAGCAATGGCAAACTTTATCTGCATAAATGTTCCTGACAAAACTCTACAATAGAGTCTTCATAAACTGGAGACATATTGAAGAAACACTCGTACTCTACACAGACTAATTATTGCATCCAGAGATTTCTAATTTGGGTGTTTATTTCACAAAAGCTATACATTTTTCTACATTATGTTACTTCACAAAAGGTGTACTGAAAGGGCAAAAAGGAAACATATTAGTCTGTGTCCCTCCCCCCCAAAAAATAGCAAAGAAGAACTGAAATGGCTGTCCTTGGAAATTAATTACTAGACATGTTGACAACTCGAGGCATTTGACTTGATATAGAAGCTGGAAGGAATATTTCAATCACCAAAAAACACATTGGTAAAAAAAGAGTACAACATTAATTTGATTTAGAGGCGATGTAATCAGGCAAAAATAACTGCATAGTGGAAATCTTCTAATGAAGAGGTTTCACTGTGGTGGCCAATATAAGCCTAGGTTACACTGCACCCAACTGGGGAAGAGAAAACGCACATAATATTCTCCCATATGGGGGAAAAAACTCTACTCCAAGGTTGAATTCTCTTGGCTTTCCATATGTTTTTGTATTACACCTCCCATATTTTAGTTGTAGCTAGGAAGATCTGCAGCCCAACACCCCATTCCTGTTCTACACCAGAATAAACAAAGAGTTCTAGCCTATCTTTTTCTGTGACTTATGATTTTATGAGTCAAATAATATTTTCCTCAAAAGTGAAGATGTAATCCTCAATCTGCAACCTGGAGTAGTACAGTTAAGAAACAGATGTACTGAAATAAGCATTAAGTCTCTATCAAGGACCAAGTAGGATAAGCTAAAACGGCTGATCTTCCAACTAAAATATGTGATTCATCCACATAATTAGTTATAATTCATAAGGATTACAGATTTCCAGAGGTCCAACTATTGGTCCTCCAGAAGCCCTAGGAATTCTGGGAGCTGAAATCCAAAACACCTGGAAGACCAAAAGTTGGGTTTTGCTCCAGATATTGTTGGGCTGCAACTCCTATCATTCCTCACCTTCAGCATTGCTGGCCAGGACTGATGTGAGTTATAATCCCAGATCTGGAGAGCTACATGATTCCTATTCCCAATCTTTTAAAAAGTGTTTCTGCCAAAAGACTAGCATGATTTCTACAGATGGAGGCTTTGTCACATTAACTGCTTAGGAGTTGTCTTCCTGTCAGGAGATGTCTCAATGTGGATAAGGCTGACCAATTTTGTATTTCAACTTTTAAAAATAAAGCTGTTGACAAACAAAAATAAAGCTGTTGAAAAACGGTCTCACCAAAGATTATTGAGTAATACATGAATAATGATATAAAATGAAGGGGGCCCCTTAACAGTCCACAGCTGCTCAAAGAACAACAGTCAATGAATATAAATACACAGGCTGCCCTACAAAGGAGGGAACTAAGAAGTCAAAGCCCCAAAGATTTGAAAAGGAATCAGTACTTTTAGCTATATTCAATTAACAATCTGAAGTTATGGGTTACCAATGAAGTGGCCAAGTTGTCAGATGATTCTGGCAGACAGAAATTGTGAGAGCACCAGACTTATCTCTAGATTGGGTCAATTGCCAATAAATTGGCAAACATGGTTCAGCGCACAAAGGAACAAAACATCTTAATCACATGTATTTTGATTATGTCTAAATGGATGGCCTGGAAAGAGATTTTGGGGCCATGGTGAACTTGCCTAATCTCACCAGGCAACGAGTTCCAGAGCCGATGGGCCACAGCAGAGAAGGCTCTCTCCCTCATCCCCACAAGTCATATGAGTCCCCACAAGTGAGTGCATTATTTATGTTTTGGACTAAATATAATAAAATTGGGAGAAGAGGTATAAGAATAAAATGGTACTTCTTCTCAAATAATCATGTTTAGCACCAGGACAGCAAAAGCAAATCACAGTGGATATAAAGGACTCTCTGGGTTTTCTTGAAAATCCTTCTCCTCCTTCTAAAATGCCTGGAGGCTCTAAAAACAGCAATGTTCATGAAAAATGGTCCAACTCTCCTTTTCCCTCCAGTCTGTAATAATACTGTTGCAGTTGTGCTTGTATATGCATCCTGTTTTGTACTGAAGTCATCCATTCCTCACCTCTTTTTAATAACTTAATCCAATAAATCTTTTGTCATAATTGCATGCAGAGTATGAATACCTCTCCTTAGTTTTTTTCACAAGTAGAAACATTCTTAGGGGGAGAGGGGAATGTCTTGAAGCAAATAAAGCGATTTAAAGTAAATTAAGATGTAGATTCTACCAGGGAGAAACATGGAATTCACAGAGGCAGAAAAATTGAAGTTGGGTTTGACAGACTGAGTGGGAGGAAACTTATGCTTGAGCTGTGCAGCACTTTACTAGAAATGTGCAAGTAATTGGCACCTGGAATATCAGCTATTCATTCACGTAGCCCCAAACACACAAAGCCGGAGTTGGGTGCTATCAAAAGAAAGTTCAATTGAATGAGAATTGCACTAGCACGGGAGTTATCGATTCCCACAGAAGATCTATCGTACTCATAAACACAATGTTACTGTTTTTATTGTCACTGCAACAAAATTTTAGAGCTCAATAATATCCTTAATCACAATCTTTAGAAACAATTTTTATCCATTAAGGTTTATGAAGCCCCTGAATTCCATAAAGTACAGTAACCAAAATAACTTAAGAAGTATTTAAGGGGTCCAAATATTGAGGGGACCAGTTAATGACTAAAAGTAATATCATGAAACTAGGACATGGAGGAATGGCTTCAAACTACAAGAAAGGAGATTCTATCTGGACATTAGGAAGAACTTCCAGACTGTGAGAGCTGTTCAGCAGTGGAACTCTCTGCCCTGGAGTGTGGTGGAGGCTCCTTCTTTGGAGGCTTTTAAACAGAGGCTGGATGGCCATCTGTCAGGGGTGCTTTGAATGCAGTTTCCCTGCTTCTTGGCAGGGGGTTGGACTGGATGGCCCACGAGGTCTCTTCCAACTCTATGATTCTATGATTCTCTATCTAGGATTCTTGTCCCAATGAGATCTGTTTTATGAGATCCATCTATTTGAGCTGCAATAAACATAAAAAATCAATTAATAAGGAAAAATTCTCACAACTTTATCTTAATGCTACACTTTTAAGAAGTATTATAGAAATAAATTAGATACTGTCAGCCCTCCATATTCACTGGGGTTAGGCAAGGGGGGGGGGGGGGGCTTTTAAAACCTTTTTAACACTCCAGCATGACCCTATAGTCAATGCCTTCCAAACACTGACCATGGAGTCGTACCGGAGGACCTAGAGGTTCACAGACATAACATTTAAACAGAACTGCAAATTGTCAACCCCACAAATGTAGAGGGCCAGATGAAGTTTGGTTACTTTTAGATATTTGAGGAATGCAGACTAAGTAGGAAGAATGCCATCATTCATAATATGTGTTTTATTTTCATTAAGAAAGTTATTCAGTCTTACTAAGAAACTGGCACTATTAGATGCTATATTAATAATTATCACCAGGATGTATGAAACCTTTTTTATTTATAAATGTGTGAGTTATAAAAACAACATCATTCTCTGTGTTGTCAAAGGCTTTCATGGCCGGAATCACTGGGTTGCTGTGAGTTTTCCAGACCGTATGGCCATGTTCCAGAAGCATTCTCTCCTGATGTTTTGCCCACATCTATGACAGGCATTCTCAGAGGTTGAGGGATCTCTTCACTTTCAACAGAAAGGAGGAAACCATGAAAATGAACAAAATCTGGCTACCAGTATTTAAAAAACTCTGAAATCAGGACAGTAAATACAGAGCAACACCCAAAAAAGCAGGGGAATTCCAGACAAGAATGAACTGGGGCCAGCTAACATCTCCAACAAAGTACAGGCAGCAACCAGTCAGGCATTGAAGCTGCAAGGCCATTAAATGCTAATCAAGGTGGCCATTTGCAACATTCACACCAGCCTCAAGCAGACAAGAGTTCTTTCGCCCACCCTGGACATTCCACAGATTATATAAAACTTCACTTGCCTAGTTTCCAACAGATCCCTCAACTGCTGAGGATGCCTGCCATAGATATGGGTGAAACGTCAGGAGAGAATGTTTCTGTAACATAGCCATACAGCCCGGAAAAGTCACAGCAACCCAACATCATTCTCATTAGTAGTGTAGGAATAATACATTTACTTACAAATGTTTTTCCCTTTTCCAACTCATGTATCTTATTTTTAATTTATTTATTTGGAGTATTTATACTCCAGTCTTCAAACACAAATGGTCCCAGAGTGGCTGACAATTTGTTGATCTAACAGCTCCCTGCCTGCAGGCTTAGAGTCTAAATAAGACAGGTCACACAAGAAAAAAGGGATAATGGGGTGGAAATTAAGTTCAGCAGTCTCTAGCTGTTTACTTTCTCTCTCAGCCCCTTCTACTCTACCAAATAAAATCCAGATTATCTGCTTTAATCTGGATTATATGGCATTAAGACTCATATAATCCAGTTCAAAGCAGATAATGTAGATCATCTGCTTTGATAATCTGGATTATATGGCAGTGTAAAAGGGGCTTCCAAAACTACAACAGCAACAAATGGAATACAGAGGGATAGGAATCTTATTGGCCAAGAAGGAGTTGCTCTTTGGTTTACAAAAAACTCTGTTGAATCACAGAACAGAGTCATAGAATCATAGAGTTGGAAGAAACCTCCAAGGGTTATCCAGTCCAACTCCCTTGTCAAGATTATTCCAAGATTATAGTACCCAAAACTGGACACAAATTTTCAGATGAGGCCTAACCAGAGAAGAATACAGTGGTACTATTGCATCTAATGGAACTGCGGTGGTCAGGCCCCTAGCCAGAATTTTGATTCAGTGGGAGGGGGGCTGAGTTTGATCCGGGGGGTGGGGGGCTGAGGATCTACCCTAGCAAACCTTTTGTATTTTTATTCCAATACTCCCATGCATATGGGACATATTGAGCATGGTGATCAGATCATGATATGAATAACATAACAGTTTAAATAATGTACCAGTAAGGCCTTCTCGCAGACCACCCTGAGAATTTCGGAGGGGGGGGGTGAAGCCCTTCAAGCCCCCCCCCCCCCCAGCTACATACCTGGCAGTGGTGCAATCAGTTAAACCCTTATGACAGTTGAACTGCCGACCTGAAGGTTGGTGGTTTGAATCCGAGAGATGGGGTGAGTTCCCGTCTGTCAGCTCCAGCTTCCCATGTAGGGTCACGAGAGAAGCCTTCCACAGGATGGTAAAATATCCGGGTGTCTCCTGTCAACATCCTTGAAGACGGCCAATTGTCTCACATCAGAAGTCACTTGCAGTTTCTCAAGTTGTTTCTCACACAATAAAAAATGCTTCTCTCAACCTACACAATGAACTAGTGTAAATTTGCTTTATCTCATAAATACAAATGCATCATGTTTTTTCCACTGTTCTCCATACTCTAATAAAGCCTAGCTATCAATATTATGATCCAAGTGTTTATAGAAAAGTAAGCATAGTGTCCTAAATGCACGGAAATATATTGCTCCAACCAATGAAGACTCGACCACTACATTCAGACAGTGTTTGTCAGTGTTTCAGTGTCTTACTCAAACAACAAGCTTTGTCTCATCCATCCCCTACTTCCCCCATAAGAATGAAAGATAGTCAGCATTGTACATGGGAGAAAGTTCATAATCACATCCAGAGGCACCATTAGGATGTGAATGAACACATGCACAGCTTTGCTAATTCCACTGTTTTATGAGCTACTACCCTACCTCAACTAGGACCCTGATTTTTGCCTGTATTATAGAAGTTGGAAAAAACCACACCTTGCCACACAGGAAAACACAATTCTGACAGGGCTGCTGTGCATTTTTCAGGCTGTATGGCCATGTTGCAAAAGCAATCTCTCTGTTGTTTCACCCACTTCTATGGCAAGCATCCTCAGAGGTTTAGAGGTCTATTGGAAACTAAGTAAGTGCGGTTTATATATCTGTGGAATGTCCAAGGTAGGAGAAAGAACTCTTGTCTGCTTGAGGCATGTGTTAATGTTGCAATTGGCCACCTTGATTAGCACAGAACAGCTTAGCAGCTTCAAGGCCTAGCATGTTGCTGTATGGGGGAATACTTTGTTGGGTGGTGTTAGCTGGCTATGATTGGTTCTTGTCTGGAAATCCCCTGCTTTTTGAGTGTACCTCTTAATGTACTGTCCTGATTTTAGAGTTTTTTAATACTGGTAGCCAGATTTTGTCCATTTTCATGGTTTCTTCCTTTTTGTTGAAATTGTCTACATGCTTGTTGATTTCAATGGCTTCTCTGTGTAGTCTGACATGGTGGTTGTTAGAGTGGTCCACAATTTTTGTGTTCTTAGATAATATGCTGTGCCCAGGATGGTTCATCAGTTGCTCGGCTATGGCTGACTTCTCAATCCTGATAGATAGCCACCCAGACTCTGTTTAAAAGCCTCCAGAGAAGGAGACTCCACCAGAATATTCCATATATTTTATTTCACAAAGCATCTGACAATAGAACCAACCATTTCCATCCTCATGTTCCCTCGCTGGGCTCCATTTCTTCATATTCTATTTGCCACTGCCATACCATCAAGAACTTTTAAATCACTGACAGCCCTAATAAATGTTCTTCTCCAAATTAACTTAGTGCATCCCCTACAAAAAAAAAGCTACTCACAATAAATTTCTAAGTACAAGATCAAGAACCTTTAATTAGCTGGAGATGTCAAGTGAAATATCAAATAGAACCCATCACAACCTTTCGGCAATGGCTTATTCCAATTAGCAACTTCCTCTTAAAGAAAGCTTGTAGCAGGACCAGGAGCCAATCGCGTGGCATTACCTCTCTGTTTCCAAAATGGAGACTGACATCAGCTCTCCCTTTAATGGAATTCATACTTTAAGCATTACCAGACACAAACCAAACCTAAACCTATTCCAAAGCAAAAACAGATTTTCACATTTTAATCTGGCTATCCCTTTTCTCATTGAAGAAAAATCCCTCGTTTTTTATAAAGAGATTGTCTGCTTTGCTGAGTCAAGCAACCAAGCTAAGACAACAGTTTGATTTACATTGCTATATGCCATTTAATGTGCTACTGTATATCTCAAAGGTCGTATTTAAACATTTCCTCTCCTTCTCTCCCTTCATCTATCTTACTTAAATGTTGCCCCCCACATGAATCTACCTTGAAAACACAGATTCATAACACATGCACCACAATTACATTTGCAATGTTTATATCCTATCTGAAACAGCATCAATTACACTGACAAGAAAGATGAAGAGCTAAGAAGTACAATAACCCCTCTCTCCAAACAACCAATCTATAATATGCTTTTGGGTCCCCAGCAGAGCACTTGAAAGCATATTTCCATTCAAATATATTGAGTAACTTTAAGCACTAACTCACCCCCCTCCCATCCAAGATGTCACATATTTTTGCAACTTCATTTGCATTCAAAGAGCTATTTAATCTATCTTCTACTCAAGGACTAGTGACATCATGCTTGGCTCTCTCTGCCAGAGTTTACTTCTGCTAAAGCTTCAGTGCATTAATGTTAAAAGTCTGCCTTCAGTAATGACAGCCATGGCACAATAGCACCACCGGTGTAGTCATCACACCAGATATGCATATTTCAGGAGGCTGCTCTGTGGAGAATGAATGAGCCCAGCGCAAGAGTACATTTCCAGAGAAAGAGCCTGAACATTCGTCAGCAAAACAAGACCCGTCCTAGCAGGAGAGCAAAAGAGCCGGGGGACTGCTTCGGAGAGCAAACAAATAAGGAGGTCCAAAAATATTAGATATATGTGCCTAAAAAGCTTGCAGACAGTTAGGATATACTTAATTTTTCTTTACTGCTTTTTAAACACCACCACAGGCTGAATATTTACAAGGATTGGACTAAGAGAGAAGGAGAGCACCTGCATATTCTCCCCTTCTCTCTCTCTATGACTGATCCATTCAGGAAAACAATCTGACATTTCTTCTAGGAAAGAAAGAAATTCATGGCAGTGAAGCCCACATGGTGGTGATGCCATATCACTCAGGGGCTTCCAGGACCACAGTCAGTTGCCAGGACCACAGCCAGTTCCCAGTTGCTGAAAACCAAGAGGAGCAGGCAGCAGCTGTCAACATTAGTAAACAACCTGGCTAACTCTCCAAACCAGTGTTTCTTATCTGGGGGGGGGGGGGTCGTGATTCCTGGGGGCCCATGAGGGGTTGTCAGAGGGGTCACCAAAGACCATCAGAAAACACTGTATTTTTTGTTGGTCATGGGGGAAGTTTGGTCCAATTCTGTCATTGGTGGAGTTCAGAATGCTCTTGGATTGTAGGTGAACTATAAATCCCAGCAACTACAATCCCCAAATGTCAATGTCTTTTCCCCCTAAAATCCACCAGTGTTCACATTTGGGCACATTGAAGATTTGTCCCAAGTTTAGTCCAGATCCATCATTGTTTGAGTCCACAGTGCTCTCTGGATGTAGGTGAACTACAATTCCAAAACTCAAGGTCAATGCCCACCAAACCTTCCAGTATTTTCTGCTGGTCATGGGAGTTCTGTTTGCCAAGTTTGGTTCAATTCCATCATTGGTGGGGTTCAGAATGCTCCTTGATTGTAGGTAAACTATAAATCCCAGCAACTACAACTCCCAAATGTCAAGGTCTATTTCCCCTAAATTCCACCAGTGTTCACATTTGGGCACATTGAAGATTTGTGCCAAGTTTGGTCCTGATCCATCATTGTTTGAGTCCACAGTGCTCTCTGGATGTAGGTGAACTACAACTCCAAAACTCAAGGTCAGTGCCCACCAAACCCTTCCAGTATTTTCTGTTGGTCATGGGAGTTCTGTGTGCCAAGTTTGGTTCGATTTCATTATTGGTGGAGTTCGGAATGCTCCTTGATTGTAGGTGAACTATAAATCCCAACAACTCCAACTCCCAAATGACAGAACTAATCCCCCTTAATCTCACCAGTATTCAAATTTGGGCATACTGGGTATTTGTGCCAAATGTGGTCCAGTGAATGAAAACATATCCTATTTACATTACGATTCATAACAGTAGGAAACTGATAGTTATGAAGTAGCAGGGAAAATAATGTGATAGTTAGGGGTTCGCCACAACATGAGGAACTGTATCAAGGGGTTGCCGCATGAGGAAGGATGAGAAGCACAGCTCCAAACCCAAACTGCAAGCTTCCTGGCCTGGCCACTTCTGCAGTGCCAGCCTGAGGTGGCGAGAAAGGACTCCCAATTCTCTCCACCGAAGAAGGCACTGCCAAAGGAAAGTCTCTGTCCTCTTCTGGAAGCTGGTTCCCTCCCTGAGCCTGCCTGTGATCTGAATTGGTGTGCCTGAATATACCGACCAAATAATAATGACACATGTGCCCAGACGCTTAGTGACACATGCACTGCAGCGCACGTAGCAGCGACAGCAAGCCATTTGTCCCAAAGCTGCCGAGGCTCCTTTGCTTGGCTCTGGGCGATGCCACAAGCCCAATCCAGGGACCGGGAGAGAAAGGAGCCCAGCGAAGGGAGCCCCTCTTGCTCCAGGCCGGCCTTTGCCCTCCCTCCCTCCCTCCCTCCCTGGGCACCAAGCAAGTTCCTTCTGCCCCGGCTCCTGGCATTGGCTCCTCTCCTAAGAACTGCGCTCCAGCCAAAGAAGCCCTCTCCGTCCCTTCTTCCCGGGACTCCGACTCCCTTCTCTCCTTTCCCAGAGTCTGGAAAGGATGCGAACTGGAGCGGAGAGGGATGAGGCAGCTTGGAGGATGCCAGGCGGGACTTGGAGGCTCTTCTCCTCTTCCTCAGCCAAAAAAGAAAAGCCAAACAACCCGAGGGAAGAGAGAGCGCGGCAGGGAGCGCGACCAGGCAGCCAAAGTCTCCCAAGGCATTCCCGAACCCCAGATCCTGGCCGGCTTTGGCTGCCCCCTTTGCAAGGCTTGAAGGGGTCCCGAAGAGCAGAGGGAAAGGGAGAAAGAAGGGTGGGAAGAGACCCAAGAGGAGGGAAAACTTACTTGCCAAGAGGAGGAGGCGAAGGCGAAGGCGCAGGCTGCGCTTCACGGGCTCCTGCGGCGCATGGTGCAAGGAGTCCCCAAGTGGCTAGCTGGCTGGCTGGCTGGCTGCTGGGTGCCTGCCTGTGACTGGGCTCAGCCAAGCGCTCATCCTGGGCTCTCGGGGGAGCTGGCGAGCCCCATTCAGGCATGCTCAGTCGGCTGACCTTCACAGTGTGGAAAGAACCATCGAGAGAGGGAAAGAGGGGCGGAAGCCGAGGGAGAGGGAAGTGGAAGCGTCCATCGCGGAAGGGAGCTAAAAATAGAGCCCGGCGAAGGATGGGTGGGAGGAGAAGGGAACAGCTGGGGCTTAAAGAGGAAGCATCCCGCCCGGAGGAGAGCAGAGCAGGGCTTGCCGGAAAGGAAGGCAGAGCTGGCGCTGCAAAACACCAGCCTCGGAGCATCTCTCTACCTCCTCTCCTGGAAGGACAAGGTGCACTAGGAACAGTCCTGCTGCCCCAGAAATGGTTTGTTCCTATGCTCTCTCTTGACTGGAGCCCATGTGCCACAAATGCCCATTACATAAAAAGGTGGTTTCATAACACCTGGAAAGCACCTGGAATTCAAAAACAGAGGCTGGAGAGCCATCTGTCAGGGGTGATTTGAATGCAATATTCCTGCTTCTTGGCAGGGGGTTGGACTGGATGGCCCATGAGGTCTCTTCCAACTCTTTGATTCTATAGGGCAATTCCAGACAAGAAACAATCAGGGCCAGCTAATCACCTCCCAACAAAGGATTCCCCCAGGCCATAAGAACTCGGATTTTGAAACTGCTATGCCATTAAATGCAGCAAAAGTATGACAGCTGGGACCCAATGCTGGTTGCATAACGCAGGTCAGAATTACACTCGCACAGCGAGCGAGAGATGCTGGTGCAGGGGTCCTCAATCTAAGGCCCGGGGGCCAGATGCAACCCTCCAAAGTCATTTACCTGGCCCTCATTCAGGATCAACCTAAGTCTGAAACGACTTGAAAGCACACAACAACAACAACAATCCTATCTCATCAGCCAAAAGCACGCCCAAACTTCCCATTAAAATACTAATAAGTTTATATTTGTTAAAATTGTTCTTCATTTAAATTATTGTATTGTTTTAAGATATGTGCAGTGTATAGGAATTCATTCATTTTTTCCACTTATAATCCGGCCCTCCAACAGTTTGAATAGTAAGAAGCCAGACCTTGAGAATTGCTAGGCCATTAAATGCTATTTATTTCCAATAATTGTACCCCACCCCTCTCAACTCAGGGCAGCATACATCGGCAACAATTTGATGGTGGGACGTAGAGGGAGATACATTCAGACAAGTAAGCTGGGCTGGAACCATATAGGGCTTTATAGTTCAAGACTAGCACTTTGAATTGTGCTCGGAAATGGACTGGCAACTAGTGGAGCTGACACAACAGGAGTACTCAATTGAAACATTCACACCTGCCTCAAACAGACAATGCTTCTTTCTCCTGCCCCGGACATTCCACAGATATAAGTCCGCCCCCCCCCCCCCCCGAGAATACGTCCAGTTGTATCCAACTCTGGGGCTTAGTGCTCATCTCCATTTCTAAGTCAAAGAGCTGACATTGTCTATAGGCACCTCCAAGATCAAATGGCCTGCATGACTGCATGGAGCACTGTTACCTTCTCAATACCTACTGATCTACTTACATTTGCATATTTTCAAACTGCAAGGTTGGCAGAAGCTGGGGCTAGCAGCAGGAGCTCACCCCGCTCCCCAGATTCAAATCTCCAACTTTTTGGACAGCAAGTTCAGCAGCTCAGTGGTATAACCCACTGTGTCACTGGGATATAAACTCAATTTTCCTAGTTTTCAACAGACCTCACAATCTCTGAAGATGCCTGCCATAGATGCAGGCAAAACGTCAGGAGAGAATGTTTCTGGAGCATGACCAGACAGCCCGGAAAAACTCACAACACACATGAAATTCATTTGCTTTTCTTCACCGTCACCCAGCTGTGACTCTGCTCCTGTTGCTCATATTCTGAGAACAAGGTTTGCATTCAGTACTTAATGTCTCTGAACCTTAAACCTCTTACCAAGGGAGACACAAAGCTTTGAAATAAGATGAGCTTTTTTCCCCAGCGAGTGGGGGATGGAGACAACGACAGTACAGATGTTCTTTGGTTGTTCCATTTACATCCAGATGGCTTTTGCCAAGCTATTAGGTTTTATCAGCATTCAAACTGTAAAATGGTCAAACCTATGTACCCACAGATTCTCCAACATGATCACTAACTCCATTGCCTTGAAAGAGTAAGGATTATAGGCCAACATAAATAGGAGCATAGTGTCTAGATCAGGCATGGGCAAACTTAAGCCCTCCAGGTGTTTTGGACTTCAACTCCCACAATTCTTGGCCTCAGCTGAGGGGGGAAAAGGAAAGGGTCCATGGCCAGGAATAGTGGGAGTTGAAGTCCAAAGTACCTGGAGGGCCGAAGTTTGCTCATGTCTGGTCTAGAACCAGGGAAGTCAAGTTATCCTTCTATTCTGCCTTGGTCAGACCACACCTGGAAGACTGTGTCCAATTCTGGGCATTGCAATTGAAGGGAGATGTTGACAAAATGGAATGTGTCCAGAGGAGGGCAACTAAAATGATCAAGGGTCTGGAGAACATGCCCTATGAGGAGCGGCTTAAAGAGCTGGGCATGTCTAGCCTGCAGAAGAGAAGGCTGGGAGGAAACATGATGAGGGCCATATATAAATATGCGAGGGGAAGTCCTAAGGAGGAGGAAGGAGGCTTCTTTTCTGCTACCGTGGAGACCAGGATGCGAAACAATGGCTTCAAACTACAGGAGATTCCACCTGAACATGAGAAAGAACTTCCTAATCATGAGAGCTGTTCAGCAGTGGAACTCACTCTCTGCCCTGGAATGTGGTAGAGGCTCCTTTTGAGGTTTTTAAACAGAGGCTGGCTGGCCATCTGTCGGGGGTGCTTTGAATGCAGTTTTCCTGCTTCTTGGCAGGGTTGGACTGGATGACCCACGAGATCTCTTCCAACTCTATGATTCTATATCTGGTGCGCATCTGATTGGAGAAAGCTAATACAGTGAATGTCAAAGCAAATATACAAATTTATAAACAGGATCAGTTGGGGTTTTGTCAAGATCATGATGACCTTTGTCAAGCAAAAATGTCAGAGAATGTGGGGTTTCTGGAATTTATCCTGAAGATGTTGGGGGCAGGCATATCTGATGGGAAAGTTTATGCCAGCAACAGCATCACTATCTATACTAGGAACTAGTACACTTGACAATCAATATTGTTTTATACATAGGAAATGTCCATAATTTTCTGAAGACCAAGACTGCCTCTAGTAGCAGATGCTGGAGGTGACTACAATGACAATTACCCAGCTATTCCTCCTGAACCCCCTCTTCCAATTATGTTCCTGTTACAGAACAGGAAGACCTACTTGTTCTGGGACTCCACGGTCCGCACTTTAAGGTACAGTAAACAATGTTTTTGGCACCATCTTGCCTTTGCCTGAAGCAGCAAAAGAAAAGAAAAAAAACTGGGTCAGCCCCAGCAAAAGATGGAGTCTAGGATGTCAATGAGAATTGTGTCATTGAAGGCTTTCATGGCGGGAATCACTGGGTTGCTGTCAATTCCAGAGAAGACGCAATCAGGGCCACCTAACACCTCCCAACAAAGGATCTCTCAGGCAGCAATCGGCTAGGCTTTGAAGCTACGAGACTATTGAATGCTAATCAAGGTGGTCAACTGCAACATTCACACTTTTCTCAAGCAGACAAGAGTTCTTTCTCATAAACTAGACATTCCACAGATATATAAACATCACTTGTCTAGTTTCCAATAGACCTCATAACCTCTGAGGATGCCTGGCATAAATGTGGGAAAATATCAGGAGATAACGCTTCTGGAACATGGCAATACAGCCCAGAAAACTCACATCACTGAGAATTGTTTGACAGAGAAGGCTAAAGATATTGTAACTCCCATGATTCCATAGCATTGAGCCATGGCAGTTAAAGTGCTGTCAAACTGCATTAATTCTACAGTGTAGATGCACCCTCTGTTAATGAATTGTAAGGTTGCATAACAGGACATGACAAGAACGTTCCTATGACTATCAGGCTTCACTGCTGTTCCAGTGCACATGCTAAGGTGCATGAGTCACTTTGTTAGCTGCTCTATCTGGCTATATAACAGCAGCCCCATAC
This sequence comes from Anolis sagrei, assembly GCF_037176765.1. Lineage (NCBI taxonomy): Eukaryota > Metazoa > Chordata > Lepidosauria > Squamata > Anolidae > Anolis > Anolis sagrei. The sequence goes on from NC_090024.1 coordinate 28,374,975, forward strand.
TGAATATGTACATTCCTGAATTGCTCAACCTTAATTCTCACAGACACAAGTCAACTTACAAAGTCCTCAACAGGATTCTGTATCATGTTAGAGAGTTTTTTAAAATTTCATGATACATTTTCTGCTTTTTGAATAGAAATTTAATACCCTGTATTTATTTATTTATTTATTTACGACATTTATATGCCACCCTTCTCACCCCAAAGTGGACTCAGGGCAGCTTACAAGATATATATATATATATATATATATATATATATATATATATATGTGTGTGTGTGTGTGTGTGTGTGTGTGTGTGTGTGTATATATATATACACACACACACACACACATATATACATACACACACACACACAATATATATTATATTATTAGCATAGTGCAATATCAGTATTAAATATTACTATATTGTACTATACCATTATATTGTAATATTATTAGTAATATTAAATATAATATAACTATATAATTATAATATCATATTATTAGTAGTAGTAGTATATTGCATTACATTATAAATATTATATGTATATACAAAATATTACATTACATTATATTATTAGCATAGCACAGGAGACAAAATGGAACTGTCCCTGGCCCACTCTCTCTTCTGTAAAGAAACATGACAACATGGACAGAAGAATACGTCATGTTTGTCTTCGTGTTCTTAACAGTTACTTTTTGTAAAACAAATTGCAGAATTCTTCAACCAAAAATGTTGGTAGCAATTTCTTGATGAACAGAATTTTGCAAGTCACATGCATGACTGTGATCCTTTTCAGTGTAGCCAGTTTCATTACTTGCAATGAGGGATTCTGACATCAATGTTGACATTGGATTCTATATATGGAATGGGACAAAATTCTGCCTTGTTCTTCATTTTAGGAAGTAAAACACATTGGGTCTGTCCTGTCTGGGCTAATCACTGATATATTCAGTTCAAATTATATAACTGTAGATCTAAATATCTGGAATACATCAATGTGTATAGAAATTACTCATTCTCTCATAATTGCCCACATTGAATTTGAGAAATGGGGATTACAGTCCAAAACATTAAGAAGAGAAATCATTCCTTATGGCTGTAACAGGCAATAATACTAGTAAAGACTAGTCTTACCTAGTACGCATAAAGCAACTTCATGTGATGTCCTATGCTGTCTCTGGGACATATGATTCAGGGAGAAATAATGTTTTAGCCTGAAGTCATTTCCAGTTTCATCAAATCTCTTGTATAGCCTGAACAAAGGAGTCACTTGAATGTCCTCTTGAAAGGGTTCAGTGAAATCCCTTGGCTTTCATCTAGACTCCAATCATCCCATTTCATTGTTCACATTTGACACAGACATATCATCAAGTATTTGAAAACTGATTCTCGTTCTTTCTCCACTTTTGGTTAAAAGGCTAGACGTCTGCTGTAGCATATTGGCTGGAGAAGTACATTTTTTGTAACTAGCTGGTAAGAAAGTTGCTTTGGAGAAAAGGAATCCATAACAGTCAGTGGACTTAGGATGAAGTGGTAAGCATTGACCTAGATAACTTTTAAAAACATCTGCACATGTTCATGGACTACAGGTGTAAGGGTGGCTTATAGCCATAACACCTACATGGAAATTCAGAACTTTGGGTGGGTGGGGGGGGAAGTATTGAACTCCCAGAATCTTGCAGCTGCAAGTTGTCCATGTACTTCATGATCTTCTGGAGACTTTCCTGTAAACCTAAATCAAGGGTGGGCAGAGTCAGGCCTATAGCCAGGATTTTGACTCGGGGGCAGGGGGGCTGAGTCTGAGTGAAAGAGGGTCTACCCTAGCAAACCTTTTGTATCGTTACCCCAATACCCCCATGCATATGGGATATATTGAGCATGGTGATCAGATCATGATATGAATAAACATAACTGTTTAAATAATGTACCAGTAAGGCCTTTTCGCAGACCACCATGAGAATTTCGGGGTGGGGGCTGAAGCCTCCCCCCCCCCCGGCTACATGCCTGGGCAGAGTGTGATGCCTGGGCTGCATTTCACCAAATTGTTGGCTCCTGCAGGGCCATTTAAGGACCATAAGCTAAATCCATAAATTCTCAAGTTCCATATATCTGTAGGGGATATGTTTCTGAACTTAGTCTAAAAGCGGGAAACTTTGTATAATAGTGAACCCCATTGAAATGAACAACACTCATTGGAAGTTATCATAGAGTTGTCTTAAATGAGCTAAATAAATTCTAGAAAGTTATCCTCTGTAGGAATTTGCTAGGACCTCTACAGTGACTCACAACTGTGGTACCCAGCTCTGAAGGACGTATTTTACATCTGTCTTGATTTACATTGCAGGAGACATTATCTGCAAAAGTATCTGCTCCAAGTCTCCTGGAAGAGGATCTACTGCAGCAGAGGAGGAGTTGGTGGCATTTTTTTTTAAAAAATGGCTGAAAATAAATATTTTTACGATGTTCCTTATCATGCTTGGTTTTATGAGAAATGCACAAACAGTGCAACTCAAGTGTTGGTTCTATGACAGAGCAGTAGATGCAGCCAATGAGGCATCAACAGTAGCTTCTGGTGAGATCTCAAGAAAAAGATGAAGACAAAGAGTTTGTGAAAAAGAAAGAACATGATCTTTTTGAGCTGCAAGAGTTACAGTAGAAATTGGACCAGCTCTTCCGGACATCTTCATCCCAGCAAATAGCAGCAGTGCCATCTGTTCACCAGTCTTTTCTAAGAACTATGGTGAAAACTGTCAGAAGTTTGTCTTAAATTCTCCAATGGCAGCATCTTCTCTGAGCAAAACAGCAGTACATTACACTTTATCAAAAGCTAAATAGCTTCGGCTGGATTGTACCACTTCAAGTCCAGAATCTTACCACTTTATCACATTTACTAAATTCCACTGAGTGCTACACTTAAAATGTCGTAAGCCACTGTGTTCATCACATTAGGTTGGGTTCAAGTGTAGGGTAGAGCATTCACTGTTTCACTATATTGTGTTTCACTACACCAGGGGTTCTCAACCTGTGGGTCCCCAGGTGTGTTGGTCTATAACTCCCAGAAATCACAGTTAGTTTACCAACTGTTAGGATTTCTGGGAGTTGAAGACCAAAACATCTGGGTACCCATAGGTTGAGAACCACTGCACTAGAGATTTCAAAGGAGTTTATAGGGTGTAAAGCCACTCACAGTGTCAGCACCTTAGTTCTGGAAGATGGAAAAAAAAGATGATCTTCAGAGGAATCCATAAAACCCAACCACAGATTCCTCGCCTGTTTTCCCTTGAACCACACCCTCCTAAAATTTCTAGGGAGGCCATCAAGAAAGGTGAAAGGCAGCAACACTTCTCACTGTAATTTGAGCATAGGATTTCATCATTAAATGCACTGTAGAATTTTCATAAAATAATAGTTTCGACTTCAATGTCATAAAGGGCTAGTCTGAAGACATTGCAGTACTTAATACTAAAGAATAATAAAGTAATAACCCCACTCTAATTTGACAGGCTACAATGGTTATGTAAGTTTCTTAGTTTCACTATCAATATTCATCAAGTGTGGCTAAAGGAAGCCTTTGGAGGCATGACAAAAATAGATTTTTTCCCCTTCTATTCTTAACTCATAACTGCCTAAATCTTACTTCTTATGTCATTCTTGGAGGAAACAAGGATCACAGAGGTTATAAAATTTACCTCCTGTTGTTATTACTACAGCTGTGGAAAAATCTAAATAGTGAAAAGAGTAAGACTACAATGTACCAGTATCACCAAAGAACCTCCTAAATACCAGCAGTGTTCCTCCTACCTTATTCACCTATCCAGAATGGTTCATATCTTCTAATGTTTAACAAATAACCTAATTAAGTTTTGTGGTTCACTATTACAGCATGTAGAGATGTTCACAATTTACAATTTTTTATCATCACCATCACCATCTGTTCAGTGTTTCTCAACCTGGGGGTCGGGACCCCTGGGGGGGTCATGAGGGGGTGTCATAGATTGCCAAAGGCTATCAGAAAACACAGTATTGTCAGTTGGTCATGGGGGTTCTGTGTGGGAAGTTTGGCCCAATTCTATCATTGGTGAGACACAGACTGTTCTTTGATTGTAAGTGAACTATACATCCCAGCAACTACAACTCCCAAATGTCAAGGTCTATTTCCCCCAAATAGGTATATATTTAAAAAGTGCCTGCGATTCTAAGGTGTGCCTCATTTTTAGAAATGTTTATATGGGGGAGTGCATCTTAGAACTGAAGAAAAATGGTAGTACTCTTGAGTTTAACCTAAGTATCAATTCTCAAACAGAGATAACAGATCATTTTGCTTTAATTTACAACTGATTACAATTCTACTGTTGACAAATTGATGACAGTTTCCTGATCTTCTTGAGCGATGTCATTCTTTTCATACCCAATAAGAACAATGAATGAACTGTGATGCTGTATAGTTCCTTTACATCTACTTCTAGTTTCTTTCAACAAAAAAGTCTCACTCGTTGCTCTATGAGACTGATTCCATTTGAGAACTCAAGGCAAATCCCAGACCTAGCAATGCTTCAAAATATGAACCCTGGTTCTAAATGAAACATATAATGACCTTCAGTCACGCTGAATTTCATTTCAGCATTCATACTGAAGTAGAGCCGGAGGTTTAGCACAGCTGGTAAATCACCAACAGTTATAAGATCTATCAACTGAAAGGAGCCCCCGGTGGCGCAGTGGGTTAAAGCCCTGTGTTGGCAGGACTGAAGACTGACAGGTCGCAGGTTCGAATCTGGGGAGAGGCGAATGAGCTCCCTCTATCAACTCCAGCTCCTCATGCGAGGACATGAGAGAAGCCTCCCACAAGGATGATAAAACATCAAAATCATCCGGGTGTCCCCTGGGCAACGTCCTTGCAGACGGCCACTTCTCTCACAACAGGACACTCCTGACACGACAAACCCCCCCCCCCCCAAAAACCCTGAAAGATTGCAAGTTCAAAGCCCCGAGTCGGCATGAGCTTCTGACTGTCAGCCTAGCTCATTGTTTACCTAAGCAATTCGAAAACAGCTTTAGCTTTAATTAGAGAAAATAGGTATTGCTAAAAGTGGGGGAGATGTTTTACAACACCATAAAGAAAGAAGATCAGAAAATGCTGGGTGACCAAAAGGAAGGAGGAAGTCCTGACGGCTCTTCATCATAGAACATAGAGCAACAGCACTCCCTGGACTTGAGCCCAGCCTTCCATGGCATCAAAAACAGCTGGACACTGAGTCGAAACAAACCACCTCCTTCTGTTCTGTCTGTCTGTGCATTGTCTATACAAAGCGGCATTGAATGTTTGCCGTGTATATGTACTGTGATCCACTCTGAGAAGGGCGGAATATAAATAATTATTATTTTACTGACACAAAACCACTTTTATGTATATTTTTACTTATCTATTTTCTATTTATTTATTTATTTATTTATTTATTTATTATTTGATGCACTTATTAACCGCCATTCTCAGCCCATAAGGCTGTACAGTACACATAAAAGACAATTACAAAAAAGCCAGTTTCCACAACATATAGACTATACAACAATTACAGACTACACTAAAAATCCGCTTCGTCTCATAGTGGAATCATAACCAGTCTCATATTCCTTGTTCCATTCCAGTTCTCTTACCGTATTGTTTAGCACTTAATTAAATGCCCTCTCGAACAGCCATGTCTTAAGGCTTTTTCGAAAGGACATGAGGGAGGGCGCCTGTCTGATGTGTGCAGGGAGAGTGTTCCACAGCCGGGGGGCCACCACCGAGAAGGCCCTCTCCCTCGTCCCCGCCAGCCGTGCCTGTGAGGCAGGTGGGATCGAGAGAAGGGCCTCCCCGGACGATCTCAAGGTCCTCGTGGGCTCGTAGGCCAAGATGCGGTCTGAAAGGTATTTTGGGCCGGAACCGTTTAGGGCTTTGTAGGCCAAAACCAGCACCTTGAATTGGGTCCGGTAGCAAATCGGCAGCCAGTGGAGCTGGGACAACAAGGGCGTTGTGTGCTCCCTGCCACCCGCTCCAGTTAGTAACATGGCTGCCGCGCGCTGAACCAGCTGAAGCTGGTTTATTATTATTACTATTATTACTATTATTATTATTATTATTATTATTATTCTGACTCCATTAGCGACTTGCAGTTTGTCAAGTTGATCCTGACACACACACACACACACACACACACACACACACAAACTGACTCCCTTTTGTCTGGATTGTTTTTATTTATTATATATTAAATCCTAATAGTTTCTGGACAATAAGTCTCATTTTATATTGGCCTGCTGTATTTATAACAAAATATAGTTTCAGGACATCTTTATAAATTCCAAATAGAAATAAAGACATATAACTTGAAAGTTGAGAACATTAGAAGAGCTGTGCTGAATCAGACCTAAGGCCAACTCCGAATTCTTTTAACAGAACCAACCAGATGCCTATGGGAATCCCATAAGCAGGACTTAAGTACTGCAGCATTCTTTTGCTCATGCTTTCCATTAACAGATATACAGAGACATATTTCCTCTGGTGCTAGAATTTATATTCACATTGATGATTAATCATCTGTTAACGTTTTTCTGTGTGAATTTGTCCAGTACCTTTTAAAAGCAATTCAAACTGACAGACAACCAAGGATGCTGATATTCTTGTAGGCCTGCCAGAGTCATCTAGCGAGTTGTGCTCAAGAACAGAACATTGGTCAAGATAGAATTTAGATCTGACCCAGCAAAGACTCTCTAAGTACTGGTAATAATTTACTGATCCCCCTATGCCCGTAATACACAGCAAACTTTACACTTTGAAAGGGCAGCATGATCCAGTTAATCATCTGCTAAAATGGTGTGTTAAAATAACCCACCTGTATTTTCTGTGTAAATATAGCTGTCAAAAATATAGTAGCAAAGGTCTTCTGGATTAATGCAGTAGAAAGCGGACTATCCATTGTGTCATGCTTATCTGCAGGGATTTATAATTATAGCTATGTGTCAAATACATTTTATATCTTATAAAATGTATTTAGCACATGGCTGTAATTAAATGCAACTGTAATTATTAGCAACTGCATGTCCTTCTTAGTTTTTCTGTAGCACAGTCTGCTAACCAATATTAGGTGTATCTTTGATATGGCCAACAAAGAGCCAAGCTGGTTTGCTCTTCTGTAGTTTGAAGAGAGAGCGTTCAAAACTTAGCATTTAGCAAATTATAAAGTCTAGCAGTACTGTATATCAGATCAAGTAGAAATACTGTATTTCACAAGTCAGGGAAGTCTTTATCTCACCTCACCTCACCCAACTTTCATTCTTTCTGATATTTCTCTTCACTTCCCCAATTTTTATTGCCAGTACTCCATTCTTATTAGTTCTTATCTCTATACATGCTGGTTCTCATTTAATCTTACTAGGTACCTCACTTCTCTATAAAATCTTCTAAATACCTACTTTGGAGCTCTGCAAAGAGAAGAAATGCACCAAGGTGCCCACAGGCAAGAAATGAATACTCTTGATCTCTCTGCATCTTCACCTCTAGGAAGGAAAAATGCTCTTTTCCTCATGCTCTGCTTTTTCTTTCTTCTGTGTCATTCTCTTCTTCCACAATAGTGGTCATTTCAGCCTTTCCTTCTACTCCACAGCCTGCCCCCATACTGTTGGTGAAACCTAGGGCCCCAAAGGCTGTAGTGTTATTGAAACCTCGGACCCCAAAGCCCACAGCCAAGAGAGAAGCCCACTGGTTGACATCCAAGGACAAATCTTATCCCCAGAACCATCATTGCACAAGCACTCCTTGGGGATAACACAGGGCTAATCCCATTACTCTTCTGAGAGTTGGCACAATCACCTGGTGTCCATCCTTCCTGGCCAACAATGAACCCTCTGCCCTGTAATGAATCAGTCCCTGACCAGCCCAAAAGGCCACATATTCACCCAGCCTTTGCTTCTCCTTGGGAACCCATCAAGATGGTTCAGCACACATTGTTTCCTCAGCCAGGACCCATTGAGAAATCCTGGCTGAGATGACCATCATCAACCATCAAAGACCATCAATCCCAAACCCTGCCCACATTGCTTTCCCCATGTACCCAAAGAAGGTGGACACTAAAAACAGACACAACTGAAAACAGACACAAGCTTCAAACTGAGCAATGAAAGTTTATTAAAGTTCCTGCCTGATCTGCAGCAGCAGCAGATGGCACAACTCAACCAATAAATGTGCAGATAGTAACTTGCAGCAATCAGCGCCCTCAATGACAAAATTATGTTCTTTGAATTGCTATTAAGCCCCTATATATGCTTCTGCATGCTTTGGGAGTACTCTCTCCCCAGCATCTGCTTTTGCCAAAGCGAATGGACCTCTGGTCCTTGCCTTCAGCCTGTCATGTCTCATTTCGGGTTGGAGCTAAGGCATGCCGGGAACTTGAACTTGTGGTTCAGTAGAGCTGAAAAGACAACAGTAGGACTGCAAAAAGATGTTGAAGTTGTCTATTAGTCATCTGAAGAAACGAATATACTAGGTTTGTCTCTAGTTCAAGTAGGGGGGCTGTTAAAGTAAGAATTTGAGAAACTAACATACATTGGTGTTTTGATATATGATTATCATGAAAAAGGTTCTAGATTCAATGCATGTATAAGTTCCTTCCTTTCTCTTTTTATTTATAAAAAGGGGATCAGATAGAAGGTGATGGGAAACATCTTTGCAATTTGGAGAATAACTTCCAGAAGAGATAATATTGGACTTGATGGACAAGGGTTACCTGAAAAAGTTTGAGCTTAAAATTCTGGGCAGAAGTGTGAGTTGAACAACCGTAAGTCTTCTGGCACCTTAATTAAAAAAAAATTAGCATCAACTTTTATGTATTTCAGCTGACTTCATATCAATTTCATTGGATCAAATGGATTGTGGTCTGTGAAGGTTTATGCCAAATAAAAGCTTGTTACACTTTAACAGGGCCTAAAACTTTTGTTTGTTTTTGATTTAACATGAATAATCCCCTGGAAATGTTTAACAACACTTTTGCATGTCCCAGCTCTATTCATAAAATTCATTATTTCCCTTGCTTCCATAAATTGTGCACAACCTTAACAAATGCATGTGATTTACCTTCTGGCACCCCTTTCTTAAATGTTAATCATTATAAGTTAATGACTCCATAAAATAATGTATCATTTTTAGTAGGTAATAAGGACTTTGTGTCTTGCTAGGAAAGCAAATGATTATTGAACTTGCTGAGAAGTTGTGTTCCTGGAGAATAAGACTATCAATGGATACTAGTCATGATAGCACTAGTATCAATATTACCACTAGCATTCAAGGCAGGTGTACTAGGGAGCATGAAAGTGAGGAGGAGAGTGTCATCTTGTTCCCATGCCCTAGTTGTAGGCTTCTTAGGGCTCTTGTTATACCTATAAGGGCTGGAAATGTTTTTTGACCATCCAAACGTATCTCAAATATCAGTTTATTCCTTGTAAATTTCCAGAACCACTCAGGACAGTTTTTTAAAATAACAAGAAATCCTTGTATCAGTAGAGGTATAAGCCGCAGTAGAGCAATGGGTTAAACCTTTGTGTCAACTGAACTGCTGACCTGAAGGTCAGCAGTCTGAATCCACGAGATGGGGTAAGCTCCCATCTGTCAGCTCCAGCTTCCCATGTGGGGACACAAGAGAAGCCACCCACAGGATGGTAAGGCATCTGGTTGTCCCCTGGGTGACGTCTCTGCAGACAGCCAATTCTCTCACACCAGAAGTGACTTGCAATTTCTCAAGTCGCTTCTGACAGGATAAAAAAAAATCAGCAGAGGTAGCTTCCCACACCAGAATCCTTTGTTTTCATTTCTCCCATTACTCTGGCTTTCTTATTGATGGTGCATGGGAAGGGATGGGGAGGAGAGGAAACCCTACTAACAACACAGTTCATTATACCTACAGTCTTGAAACTCTGGTATAAACTCTGGAAAAGCATGAAACTTTACTGGGATTATTGGCAATCCTGATGACTTCTTAGAACTATCTATTTGCTCATGGTGTGGAAAGGAAGCTGGTTAAAATAGGCCTTTGTATGGTGAATCTTATTACATTCTTAAACCTTAAGTAATCTAATAATTACAACGTCTGCAAGGAAATATAGAAAGGCCAATGTGATGTAGCAGTTTGAATGTTGGACTAAGACTCTTGCGTGCCAGGGTTTGAATGGGGACTCATGTAAACTGTTGGACAAGTCATGGTCTCTCAGCCCTACAAGAACAACATTGGGAAATTCTCTCTGAATAGCTCTTTCCAAAAAAACCCTGTAATTGAGTTCCCATAAGTCAGAACTGAACAAAAGGCACACAGGAGAACACAGACTAGTCTTCAAAGTCTATTTCTGCTATTTTGTGGCAACTCAGGATTAAAAAAAAAATAAAGCCCAAGTTAACACTTCCAGACTCAGGTTGAGGAAAGCTGCACCTTTTCAGTTTGTGTGCAGTTTTTGGGGAAGCTGCTTAACTTTCATTTATAAGCTGTAGTTCCCCAACACTGTGTGTGAAAGAGGGAGAATTCCAAAATGTGCCAATGCTACAGAACAAAGAATTGTTTCATTGTTTCTGACAGCCATATAAAATACTAAAAAAAAGTATTTACCATTGCCACCAAAAATACTGCTAATTTATTGCTAGTAATTAAGCCTTATGAGAAGCATTTTTACCTTTTTAGAAGATAGAAGTATTAAAACTGGGAAACTACCAAATTATCCTGCCATGTTTGTTGTTGTTTATTCATTCAGTTGCTTCTGACTCTTTGTGACCTCATGGACCAGCCCACGCCAGAGCTCCCTGTTGGCCATCGCCACCCCAGCTCCTTCAAGATCAAGCCAGTCACTCCAAGGATAGCATCTTGTCCTTGGTCGGCCCCTCTTCCTTTTTCTTTCTATTTTCCTCAGCATCATTCTCTTCTCCAAGCTTTCCTGTCTTCTCATTATGTGGCCAAAGTACTTCAACTTTGCCTCTAATATCCTTCCCTCCAATGAGCAGTTGGGCTTTATTTCCTTAAGTATGGACTGGTTGGATCTTCTTGTGGTCCAAGGCACTTTCAGAATTTTCCTCCAACACCACAGTTCAAAAGCATCTATCTTCCTTCACTCAGTCTTCCCCATGGTTTAGCTCTCACATCCCTAGGTTACTATGGGGAATACAATTGCTTTAACTATGCAGATCTTTGTTGCCAGTGTGATGTCTCTACCCTCAAATTGGATTGGTAATCCAGAAAGGTTGGTTGTCACCCTCTGTATCTGAAGTTTTCTCAACATGCTCTATCAGAATTGGACAGCAAAAGGCACATGGAATGGGATTTCTGCTCATCTGTTTTAATGATGAATTAAGACCATTGGAGAGAAGTTCAGAATGATACAGACAGCTTCTGCTAGGAATTCCGAAGTGAACAAAATTGCTTGACATAATGCACTTCTGGGTTTTTTTTTCTAAGGATGTATTTGGAATATATTGCAGACTTGAAATCTAATGAAATTTAGACCAATAAACAGTAGCAAATGGACAGATACAGCCTGTACTCTTCAGAAAGACTCCGCCAACTCATTTCCTTCCTCCACATGCAACTTCAAACACTCTGTGCTGTCCTCTGAAGAGAGCACACGGGGCACTATTGTTAAGAAATGTGCCTCATTTCATAACACGCAAAAGCAATGCATGAGATGTAGGTCGGAACTGGGTCAGAGCTCTGGGCTGAACATTTTTAGATACTGGGAATATTCTCTGCAGTATCAGTTTGCCCTCAATACTCAGGGGTGTTGCTTTTTCTACAGCAAACCCTTGCCCTGTGGGCAGCCAAAGGCAAGGCTTTGCCCTCCCCCCACCTTCCCCACTTCCATAAACAAAGATAGGAGTGTATCCTCACAGTCTGGAGTCATTTAGTCTATCTATTCCAGCCGCAGGGTTCTTTTCTTATGAAAGTCAGACACACATGCATGCTTCTGAATGTGGGCTGTTCATATTCAGAAAGATACACAGCACAGTTTGTGTTGGTGTCACATGCCTTCAAGTCAACTCCAACTTATGGCAACCCCTCATGGGGTTTCTTGGAAATATTTGTTCAGAGGTACTTTGCCTTTGCCCTTGCCTCCCTCTAAGACTGAGAAAGTATGATTTGACTAAAACATAACCAAATGGGGATTCAAACCATTGTCTACTGAAGTCCAATACTCATACCAGTACACCATACAGACTGTACCAGGAAGATGTCACTGTTTTTCATATTTCTGATACAAGTCAGCTTTCAGGCTATATGGCAAGTTTGCGGAGCCTGCAACCATGATTCATGCTGGGGTGTGCTCCCCCTAAAATCATATTGATTAGTTATAATTTTCACAGTTAGAGCCACATCCACATACTCAGCAAGAGGTGTATAGTGATATCTGAGACCATTGCTACTTAGAATGCAGCTCTCAGACCTTGGAGAAGTGTTTTCCTGAGTCAGCAGGCAGCTCATATTTAGATGTTACTGCTTTTTCAATTTTTACAAGATTAACAGTTGACTCATCTACACAGGTAATATAAACCATACTCATAATGATTTTAATTTTGATCCCCATGACATTTCTGCATTTATCGTTGGTATCATGGAACAAACTGTATTAGTCCAGTCTGACATTAAGAAAAATCAGGGAAAAGTTCAGAGTCTGCCTGAAATTCCGGAGCAATGCTGCAGCTTTGGGGCAATGTAGAAAATAAAATTGATTGGAATGTGTCTGCTGTCCACATGAGCACCGTGTGGCTCAATGGTATGGAATCATGAGATTTGGATATTAGGGTGGCATCAGCTTTTTTTGGCAGAGAAGGATAAAGATCTTATACAACTACAATTACCAAGATGTCATAGAATTGAGCCAATACATGTAAACTGGTGTCAGACTGCACTAATTTTACAGTCTAGATGCAACCTAGAACAGTTTCTTCGAAGCCACTCAGCTATGTTACAAAGAGAAATTTGAATCTAGATTGTGGCAGCCTGTCTAACATCCAGTCTAAAGCTTAGACTTGCAAAACTGCACTCAATCTAAACCAAGAATACGCCACTAGACTGAAGGCCACATGTCCTTGCCACCCATTTCTGCAGTCTCCTTTAACTATCTGTCTTCAATGTTCTTTCCAGATTTTAGTGGAAATTTGGCAACATTGAAGTAAAACCTCTACAGCTTTGGTTTAAAACATGGTGCACTAGAAACATCACTTTGTTTTAGAGCTGATTCATGTAGCTATATAACTCTCAGAAGCTCGCCACAGCAAAAGTAGGAGAGAGAATTAGAGCTAGGCCAGTGACTAGCCACCAATGCTCAGTCATGTGGTATCAAGGTGCAACAGTGGATGTAATCTAAGTATTTCATTATTTGTTGTTGCATACCTTCAAGTCATTCAAGTCATTCCATTTCTGGGTCTGTGTATAACCTGCCCAAGGTCACCCAAGAGGCTTCCATGATTGAGTGAGGAATTGAATCCTGATCTCCAGAGTAATTGTCCTATGCTCAAATTACTGCACCATGCTTGTTTTCAAGTACAACATTATACTGGCCAATAATAGCTCCAAGGCTTTGTCTCCTTGTAACTGATGTAGCAAGCAAGAGCACAGAGAGGATTCACACCTATGCAAAGAGGCACAGAACATAAAGATGCTCATGGATCCATATCTCCTTTCTAGATATTGTCTGCCTATATATATATATATATATATAGAGAGAGAGAGAGAGAGAGAGAGAGAGAGAGAGAGAGAGAGATTCACTAACTCTTCATACGCTATTGCATTTTGCCAGCAGTTGCTGGCAAAACGGCATGTGTGCAGGATGCCTCATGGCACCCTGCGCACCCTCCCCCTTCCCCCATTATATGGTGGGGATGGAACAATGTGCATTGGCTAATCCCCCATCATATGGGGAAAAGAAGAGGAAAATGCAGGTAGCTCAGTTGGAGCTACCCAAGATACCCTTTCCTCTTCGTAGTGGCAGTGAAAGCGTGTTGTGATGCTTCCCCTCTATTTTGAGAGGAAACCAGCATGGTTTGATGACACTTGGCAGAAGAAAAAGGGGACAAAAAACCCCTGTATGAAGTGGTCCTCAGACCACAGACAAGTCTTGGATAGGACCTAACTATAAGGCAAAGCACATAAGGATAGCTTTAAGTGATAACATAAGACACCTTCCACAAATGAGACTGGCCAAATTATATTAAGACCACAAAGATTACAATTCATACTTCTCCACTTCAGTTCGGTGAATTATCCAGTCATTCTTGCTTGAGTCAACAACTGCCAACCATCTAGGGAATATACATGTACTTAAGCATAAAATGGAAGCCAAATCAAATGCTGTTGGGTGTATTTTTGGCCTCTGCTCAAGAGCAAAATGTTTAAGATGTTATTGATTCTTGTAAGGGATTTGATAAAACTGAGCCCATGAGAGTGACCCCTCCCGCTGAAGAAGTTGTAAAAAAAAAATACAACTCAGACTATATTCTTTCTCTCTTTGAAGAAATATCCATCAATATCCACAAGGGTCACCATAAACTGGAAATGACTTGAAGATACACAACAAAAACAACTGCAAAAACATAACAATAACAATAACATCCTTTCAAAGAGGGGAAATCTGATATTATTCTTTACATCTCTATTATTTCTTTACATCTCTATTATATGTTCTTCCCCACCTTGGTTTTGAATTACAACTTCCATCACTCTTTTAAAAATTACTAGCTGTGCCCTGCCACGCGTTGCTGTGGCCTATAGTAAAACTTATCAAAGTTGAGGTAGATATCTGGACTATTATGAAAGAGAGGTACCTACCTATTCCTTCCCCCTTTTCCTCCCCCTTTCTCTCCTTTCTTCCTTCTCTACCTCTTTCTTTCTTTCCTTCTTTCACTACTTGGTTTCATCCTTCTCTCTTTCCTTCATTCCCTCCCCCTTTCTTCCTTTGCCTTTCTTCCCTCCCTGTTTGCTTCCTTCTTTCACTTTTTATTTCCTTTTATTTTACCACCATCATAACAATAACAATAATGCAATGCATTGCCTCTGGGACCTGACACCTCTCCCATTCCCCCTAAAAGGGTCTCAGAGGAAGAATCATAGCATAATAATAATAATAGAAATAACAACCTTTACCCGCCACGCGTTGCTGTGGCCAACCTTCCCTCTTTCTCTCCTTCTTTCCCTCCTTCCTTCCTTCCTTCCTTCCTTCCTTCCTTCCTTCCCTCCCATCTTTCCTTCTCCTCTTCTTTCTCTATCTCTTTCCTTCCTTCCCCCTTTTTCTTTCTTTTCTGCTGTCTCTCTTTTCTTTCCTTCCATCTTTCCTTTTCTTTCCTTTTCTTCTTCCTTCTTTCTCTAACTTTCCTTCCTTCCCCCTTTTTCTTTACCTCCCTTTCTCTTTCTTCCTTCTTTCCTTCCTTCCTGTCTTTCCTAGATTTTGACAGGGCGGGAAGGGGCGGGGTGGGGTTTGGAGGGGGCGTGAAGTAAAAGGAGGTAAGATTGGGGTGGGGGAGTGATGGAGCGTGGGGTTGCGTGTGTGTATGCGGCGGCGGGGGGGGAGTGATGGAGCGTGGGGTTGTGTGTGTGTGTGCGGCGGCAGGGGGAGTGGGGTTGCGTGTGTGCGTGCGGTGGCGGGGGGAGTGATGGAGCGTGGGGTTGCGTGTGTGTGTGCGGCGGCGGGGGGAGTGGGGTTGCGTGTGTGCGTGCGGCAGCGGGGGAAGTGATGGAGTGTGGGGTTGCATGTGTGTGTGCGGCGGCGGGGGGAGTGGGGTTGCGTGTGTGTGTGCGGCGGCGGGGGGAGTGATGGAGTGTGGGGTTGTGTGTGTATGTGCGGCAGGGGTGTGTGTGTGTGCGGGAAGCGGCGCGGCGGGGCTTGGAGTGGGCATGGTTTCCGCAGAGGGAACGTTGGCCGGAAGGGCATGTGCGCGCGCCAGGGAACTTGCGGCTGGGCGCCAATGCGCATGCTCAGTTGTTTTGCCGTTTTGTGAGTGTGTTGTGTTGTTTTTCATTTTGAGTAGATACGTTTGTACCTTGTGGGTTGTGTTATGGGCATAGGAATTTTGGTTAAGTTTCGTTGGGGGATTTTTGAGTTTTGTTTTTTTGCCGTTTTGAGTGTGTTGTTGTGTTGTTTTTCATTTTGAGTAGATATGTTTGTACCTTGTGGGTTGTGTTATGAGCATGGGAATTTTGGTTAAGTTTCGTTGGGTTTTTTTAGAGTTTTATCCTTTTGCCGTTTTGTGAGGTGTTGTTGTGTTGTGTTTCATTTTGAGTAGATATGTTTGTACCTTGTGGGTTGTGTTATGGGCATGGGAATTTTGGTTAAGTTTCGTTGGGGGATTTTTGAGTTTTGTTGTTTTGCCGTTTTGTGAGTGTGTTGTTGTGTTGTTTTTCACTTTGAGTAGATATGTTTGTACCTTGTGGGTTGTGTTATGGGCATGGGAATTTTGGTTAAGTTTCGTTGGGGGATTTTTGAGTTTTGTTGTTTTGCCGTTTTGTGAGTGTGTTGTTGTGTTGTTTTTCATTTTGAGTAGATATGTTTCTACCTTGTGGGTTGTGTTATGGGCATGGGAATTTTGGTTAAGTTTCGTTGGGGGGTTTTTGAGTTTTGTTTTTTTGCCATTTTGAGTGTGTTGTTGTGTTGTTTTTCATTTTGAGTAGATATGTTTGTACCTTGTGGGTTGTGTTATGGCCATGGGAATTTTGGTTAAGTTTCGTTGGGTTTTTTTAGTTTTATTCTTTTGCCGTTTTGTGAGTGTGTTGTTGTGTTGTTTTTCATTTTGAGTAGATATGTTTGTACCTTGTGGGTTGTGTTATGGGCATGGGAATTTTGGTTAAGTTTCGTTGGGGGATTTTTGAGTTTTGTTGTTTTGCCGTTTTGTGAGTGTGTTGTTGTGTTGTTTTTCATTTTGAGTAGATATGTTTGTACCTTGTGGGTTGTGTTATGGCCATGGGAATTTTGGTTAAGTTTCGTTGGGGGATTTTTGAGTTTTGTTGTTTTGCCGTTTTGTGAGTGTGTTGTTGTGTTGTTTTTCATTTTGAGTAGATATGTTTGTACCTTGTGGGTTGTGTTATGGGCATGGGAATTTTGGTTAAGTTTCGTTGGGGGGTTTTTGAGTTTTGTTTCCTTGTTGGATGCCCCTAACAAATTTATATATATAGATATTAATTTTTATTCAATGAAAAAAATATACCAGCATACCAATAACAACATATGCAACAAAATAACAGGACATCTTCTCAAGTGGTGCATTTTTTTTACGATTTCCCCCCAATTTTCAAGGACATGAATCAAAGAAAGGGAATGGGGGAAAGACAGATATAGTGCATGCTGTTTTGGTAAGTGTGGCAGACCCTATTGGAGGTCTTTTAATGTTGTGTTTGATATGCATAGAAAGTAGACAAGTCCCACACAATTTATGATGCATTAGACTGAATGAGGCTTAAGTACAGTGAAGCATCAGATCCCACATTTACTTTTGCTAGCTTCTGAAGTCTTTAATAAGAAGCATTCTCAAATATATGACCAGCCACCATCAAAGTGGCTGTTGGATAATCCACATTTGTCTTGATTAGTCATAAACTGAGCAGACATAGGCTAGGCTTTATTTATGGCTTCCGACCATGCTTTGAAAGAGAAAAGCCCGTGAAACCAGAGGAGCAAGATCAATCCAAAGAGATCGGAAAGGGTTTTCTTGTGAGCCCTTTCATTGCAAGCTCAAGATTGTCAATAATACATGACAGGGTGCAGTGCTGAAAGGATCTATTCCCTACATTTATATCTATTTGTTACAAAGAGGCTTGGCTCTGTTATCAAGATGAAATTTTAGCTGTTAGGAGAAAGTAAATGTGGACAAGTGCTGAAGACAGAGTCCAGAAAACAGCTCCAGGAATTTAGGAACAATGAGCTTGGGATATTTGGTCACACTGCTGACATCTTAAAGAGCAACATCATTTGGTGTTCTTTTCCATTTCCTAAAAGCATTAATGAAAAATGTCCTTCTCATGCCAAGATTTATTCATGGTGCTAGTAAGACAAGCTGCTTTACTTACATTTAGGAAAAAACAACCAAAGGGGTTTGTAATCATGCAGGCACCAAGAAAGCCTTCATTTAAAAACAACCTAGCTCCATGGCTACATTTGGCAAATTATTCTTAGTCTCCACATTTGCTCAGCTGTTTTGGCAAGAGATAAAAAGAATAATTTTTAGGCTCTTTTGAAACTTCATTAATTTACAAGCCAAAATATTAGAATTGAAAATGCCGATATCACTTCATGTAAGGTCTAGGAATGACTCTTTACATGAATAAGCACAAAAACAAAATAACCAGGAGATGCAAAATGCTGTGCATACCTTGGCATCAGACAAATGGGAGAAAAATATGAAGGAGGAATGCTTGGACCTATAATGATTATTTAATGTCATTTCGTATATTTTAAAACATAGTTTAGAAGTGAGTAAAAAAGACATTGCTGGAAATTTCATATCTCTTTTCCTTAATTATATTCTTTTTAATTATATGTTTAAATAAGAGATAATTTCATGTTTCATCGTGTATAATATATTGGGCAAATGCCAGAACCTTTGTTCTGTTTCTTCAAAATCTCAGGTGATTTTTTAAAAATCTATTTTTCATCTTATATTTAGCCCTAGTAATCTAAGTAGAGCTGTACTGAATTCAATAAAAAGCCTATCTAGTCCAGCCCTCTATTCCCACAGTGGGCAATCAAATGTCTATTGAAAACTCACAAATATGCAATGGTTCCCTCTTGCTCAGCACAAGATTTTACTGGCCAGCTCCATCAAAAATTCCCTAATGACAGCTGTTTCTCTTTTTAGTATTCAGTATGTTTCTCCTCTGGACAATGGAATGAGTTACTATGGGGAGTACTTATCTCTATTTCCTCAATATTCCACTGAGATGCTAAAAGCTCTTAAGGCCATTTGAGGCTTATCATTATTTTTTCTATTTCTAGGATTAGCTCCATCCTGTACACATTTATCTAGTAGCAGGTTAGAATATATTGCGCATCAACATACATATCAAACAGTCAGTGGACCAGTTCTAGCAAACAAATTAATTATTCCATCTTCTTCCCTACTATTCTGTGGATTTACTGAGAGAATAAATCCAAGTTTTTTCTTTTTAACCTTTCTAATAATTACAAAAATAGTGAATTACTGCTGTTTTACTATGAGGTCACATTGCACCAGTTTGCCTCAGTCTGCTTGTGTGAAAACCAAATATTTATATACTTCCACTGAAAGCAATAAGAGCATGCTACTATATGAAGAGTTTCAATTAATTTTTTTTGCAAAGCTTGGCAATGACAGATGGACTATGAATTTCCAAAAGGAGCAGATGTTACTGTAGATGTCATTCTACAGATATCTGACTCATCTGTACCAGGTGAGATGATCTTTCAAGGCCGTTCTTCAAATATCTCTATCAACCATCTGAGAATCCCCCAATTCACTGTAAATTACTTGAATTGCCTCTCACAGCATTTACAGTCTTGAAGTACCGCATATGAATGTACCATTTTGCAGAACCAGAGCATGAATCAGTATCCCTGAAGGACCATCAGACACGTACATCCACCTGACCTCTGCCTCCTGCTGTCTGCATTCATTCAGAGCTGTCTTGCTGATCAAAATCTTTTTTCTTGAGGGTTATAATCAAATGTCGTCCTAATAAGCAAGGGGAAGATTTCACACTCCATCACGTTATAGTACAACATCATATAGAATCCTGTTCACAGAGATACTACAGCTCTCTGGCTGACAATTCTACACAACCCTCCCTAAACTATAAATCCTAGGATTCTGTCAGTTTTGGTTTTGTTGCATTTCTCAGATTCTTACATCAGTTTTGGCCCATCAAAGTTCTGTTTCAATTTGCAAGATGTCTTCTTCCCTTCCCGAATGGAAGTTTATGGTATACGTTTCTTGTAATGTGCACTTCTCTCAGTTAATTTTTAGCTGCATGTGTTTACTCATATATAATTTGAAAAAGAAAGAAAAATATATTATGCTAACCATTTCCTTCTGTTAATAGGAAATGAAAAGTAAGGCATGCCCATTTGCCCATAGTGTTACACAGAGACTAAGAATACATTCTATAGTGATAAGTTGAATACATTAACAAAAATCTTGATCTTTTTGATCTCTAGAACAAAAAGAAATTCTTTAGGGTTTTTAACTCAATAGTTTTTATAGCATGTCATCTTCTCCTTGTTTCGCTGCAGAGATATAATTTGCAATGGAGATGCTGTCACAGACCACCCTGTCTCCTTGGTGTTTATAAATTGTTGCCACATTTTCAACCTTTTCAATGAGCTTTAGTGAAAGGATTGGCAAATGAAAGTGATTCCATCTTATGAAGCAAAGTTATATAAACGTAATTCCTTCTGGGCAAAGTGCAGGTGTCACATAGATTTCAAAGAAGGTAGAAATGAAATTAATCAATTTTGGAGCGGCTCCTGATAGTCCTTTCTGTTTTTTGAAACAGTAACATTGAAAACATAAGTCCAACTTGATCCACGTTTTGTACTCAAAGTGATTTATACATATTATTCCCATTGAAGAGATTGCATATGGGAGTTGTATGTTTGTATATATGTATATGTATATATTTGCAGGGTACAATGAAGAGTATTGGGGTCTTGCTCTCACAAATAATGAACTCAAGTGATTGAGTGCTGATCACTTTGGAAAAAAATAAGATAGTAGTATTTTCATATATTTGGTAGATTCCTGAGATATGCAAAGGTAGAACTTGACAATGTTACTTTTTGAGACTAAAGAATTCTACCACTAACTAAATAGAAACAATGAAAATGTAATAAACTACAATATAAAAAAGCCACAAAGAAAAACACATAAAATAGTACATTTTTAAAATCAGTCTCAAGTCAGATTCAAGACACTCTGTTAATAATATTCCTGCTAAGATCTTGCAAACACATGCTTCTTTTACCAAGCCTATCTGTTTGTAATGCAGATTTCCTCTTTCTCGATGGCCACTTTATCATGAATTACTGTCTTTTCTAATGAGTCATGTTTTCTCACAATAATGGCCAAAGTAAAATAACATCACTTTGGTCATTTTATGTAGCTGAGGGAATTTATTATTTGCTCTAGGTGTTATTTGCTCTAGGACCCGTTTATTTGTCTTTTCAAATGGTCCTAAAGTTAGGATGACCTTTGCTATTGTATTCTCCATTTCTATCTATGATTGTGGAAGTTGCATAGTGAAGAAAGCTAGTAACAAGAAAACCAATTCATTTGAGATGTTGTAGAAGAGTTGTGGGGATATCACGAACTGCAAAAAGGTTCAATAAATGTGTTCTAAAACAAATAAGGTCTGAACTCTCCCTGGAAGCAAAGATGACTAAATTTAAAGAATATTTACCAATCTTTTTTCTGATCTGTTAGGCCTCTGCTCTAAAACTGACAATTTATCATTATCATCATTAATAGCGCATATGGCATCCTTGAAGTGACTGGACTGACCTTTAGGGAGCTGGGGGTGGTAACGGCCGACAGGGAGCTCTGGCGTGGGCTGGTCCATGAGGTCACGAAGAGTCGGAGACGACTGAACGAATGAACAACAACATTCCTCTCTTAATGAGATGCAAAGAGATGCTAAACCATAATAAACAGAATGTATTATGGTAACATTTCTTGGCTTATCATAATGATGTGTGACACCTGTCCCTAACATACATAGAAATAAGAAACAGTATTGAATGGATAATCCTGACCTTGATATTCAATTATAAATGTCAAGGATTTGCAAAAACAGCTAATATAATCATAATCTTAATAAAGTCATTCTTACAAAATAATTGTTCTAGGAAAGGCAACCTGGACACATTTCTTAACACATTCCTCATTCTTTGGACATTGAAGCAATAACCTAAGATTTTCTCTTATTGTTTGACCTAACTTTCACCCAATCATAAAGTCTATCAGATCAATTGACCCGTCCTCATCACCATTACAACTGCTTCTTTAGTTAACATTCACAGAGGATGCTTCACAATTATGAACAACATACAAAAATAAAAGAAAATGTATGCTGAAAGAGAATTAATTTGAGTATTACAAAATAATGAAGAAACAGACAACACAATATGAGCTGGATCCAGTTTTGTGGTCTCTCTCTCTTCCAAACCAGTTCTGCCAAACAATAACATCATCAACAACAAATTGACCAAGAAAGAGAGGAAAGAAAGAAAGAAAGAGAGGATTGCTGCTCTTGGAAAACTCCAGGTTCCCCTTTAAAATGAGATTAGTTTATGTCTCTTTTGTCTTGTTTTGCTCAGATTTCCAAAGGAGAGGTCATAAAATTAGAGGCAGATAAAGGCACTCCCAGTGATACACTATTTGGGGAAACTGCTGTGGACCACAATAGGACCTGAATAATAGATCTCATCACAACAGATAAAATACTTTAACCAGCATTTCAAAGAAAATAAGCTCATGACAGATACAGTTTGAAAAGGGAATTCAATAAATGAGATACAGCTAAGGAAAAACCTTTTTGTCTTGTAGCTGATCAGAAGCAACCCACGATAAGGCTTCAGCTTATGTTTTTTAACATCAGGGAGGCTGCAAACCATATTTAGCTTTTTATAGGCTAAAACTAGTGCATTGAGTTCTACCGGATATACACTGTCAGTCATTGAAAATCCATGAATCATTCTGCAAGTTTCCATTGATATTGGTTTCACATAGATGGGTATGTGTGCTTATTTGAGTCTGATTTTCCAGTGTAGCCTTGGATGCTCAGGACTGAGTATAAAAGACTTTTTAAAATTCATTTCCAGACAAACTACTGTACTGAAACAAGGTCATGCTTTCTAGATGATATTTTTGGGGGCTGTCAGTCTTTTGCCATGAACAAATCATTTCTTGTTCTCAAGGCTTCATCAGTACGCAGCTCTTGTACACATTTACCCATAAAGTATTTGGAATTTGTCAGCATCCTTGCATAATTTTGGCTGGTGCTTGCAGTTTGCCTTAGCTGAGGTCCTTATGTAGAGGTCATTTTATAAAACAAAACAGGTGTCAATGTTTTGTGGTCATCTGTGTATGTGCATCATAAAGCAGATTATGGGGGCATGTTATACCCTCTCCTCAGCCTGTTTTTATTCTACACAATGGGTGTGCATGCAAACAAAAAAGATTCAAAATTTTAAGTATTTCTCTGGAGCATCCCCAATTTTTCCTAACAGCCAGGAACAACTGCCCAGTGAATATGGACCATTAAACTCATATAAATGAGCCCTTATTTCCACTGAAAGCAAGACAATGGCAACTCTGAAAAGGAATTTGTAGAAAGATTATGATATGAAAGAGCAGGAATTTGAAAGTGCAAATGAAGCAATGCCTTCACAGATTTAGAGGGGGAGGATGTTTCGAGCACAGGAAACATGATGGTGTTCCAGAGAAGACAAGGAGAACTCAGAAAGGGAACACAGAAGACAATCATATGCTAGATGAGCTTGAACATCGAGAATTGGGTAATCAAAGGCAGAGTGGACTGAAATTTTGATGACTCTCAAATGATGATTTACTATTTGATTTGTTGGTAATTCACTATCAACATCCTGACACTCAAGTCTGCATAATTACCTAATTATTTATTTGAAATAAGTGGTTTGACAGTGTTCAAATAGCAAGCTGCATTATGAATGTGAGTGACTATCAGTGAAAATGAAGCAAGTACAACACCGGACCCACAGGGCAATGATATTCACAGTTAGACAGGCATAAAAGACAGGGCTTTCTCAGTGGTGGCCCCTCAGCTGTGGAATTCCCTTCTTAGGGATATTAGATCAGCCCGCTCCCTCCTGACTTTTCGGAAAAAAGTAAAAACCTGGCTCTTCGAACAAGCTTTTGGAACTGCAGCGTAATAGATAAAAACGGTACTATGAAAGAGTGAACATGGAACAGCTTAAAACATTGCTAATGGAAAATGAGTTTAACTGGAGGACACTGGTGATTATAGTTTTAATGTTTTATATGGATTTTATTGTGTTGTGTTGGATGTTTTTAATTATATTTATGACTGTTGTGGCATCGAATTGTTGCCAATTTTGTAAGCCGCCTTGAGTTACCTTCGGACTGAGAAAGGCGGGATAGAAATACTGTAAATAAATAATAAATAAAATAAACCCTATGTTATCTGTCATGGGTGGTTGGAAATAATAATGAGGAGAGGAGGAGGGGGAAGAGATTAAGGGCCCTATCACACTCCACTGATAGTGCTATTATTCTACTTTCATCATCATTATCCTCCTCCTCATCATCATCATTATAAGGATTCTTCAAAGAGAGATTTCTTTTTCATTGATTTCTTTTACTGTCAAAGGCTACTACAGAGAAAATGGTATGGAGGGTAGGATCAGGTCTAATGGTTTTAAGGTACAAGATAGTATATTTGAATTGAAAAATAAAAGGAACGTCTTGACAGTAAGAGTACTTCACTAATTAAACCAATTATCCATATATAATTGTAGGGTGTTGTAGGATCTTATTCTCTGGACATCTTTAAAAGGAAGCTGGACAGCAACCTGGTGGGTTTCCTGCATTGTTTGGTGGGTTGGACTAAATGAACTATGAAACATCTCCCAACTTTAGGATTCTTTGCTTCAAGCCAGAAGGTAGAAGCAAAGCAATTTGTGGGCTGAGATCTTGTGCCTCAACGATTGGGAAGGAAAAACAAAGCTAAGTAAGCAAATAAATGCGCGCGCACACACACACACACACACTGCAGCAACAAATCAATGAAGGCTTGCAAAGGCACCAAGCTGACATTCTGCTTGCTAGCTTTGTCTTCCACCTGCAGATTACTCATGACAATAAGAAAATCAGGTGCAGGTCTTGAGATCTGAGAACTCTAGTAACACACAATATGCAGACTACATGTCTGTTCCGCATTATGTTGACTTTTATCTTCCACTTTTGAAAAGAACCTGAAAAATAAAGATGGAATGTTGAAGGATCATAGAAGAAGCTTTAAAAAAGTGCATATACTTGCAGCTCTTTTGCCATACTGTTCTTTATATCTCTCCTGGGTATATCCTGAGGCTGAATGGTTTGTAAAACCACTGAACACCCTGGATGAAACACATGGCCGCCCAAAGAGAGTACTGGAGCTTATTTATTATTGATAGACAGTCATAGATATTAATTCCCCTGGTGTTTCCGGATTGGATTTTAACAGTTGTCAAACAGTTAGTACATCCATTAGCTCCAGACACTAGTGAAAGTGCCCATGATAGTGAACCAATATGGGCCAGTGTGTGTATGTTTGTGTGTGTCTAGCTGATATTCATATGAGAAAGATTAAACTAGAAGAGCATTACTAAGCATGATAATGGCAAGGCCCTGCTTGAAGAATCCATTAAAAATAAGATGCTGTACTTTGCTCTGGCAATACTGTCTTTTACAGTTTCTATAATGAAATAGGAGGCACTCAGAGTGACTCTGCAGGCTTTTTGCAGCATGTAGTAAAATAAATGGGTCCCTAAAGACCAGGCTGATTTCCATTGCTAGAACAACCTTGGGGGCTGGTGGATTGCACTGGGATAATAAGAAATAGCATTAAAAACATCTGTAAAAAACGAGTTGAAGGGCTGGCTGCAAGGAATATTGGTTGCATGTCATCTTCCTAAAGTCAATTAGGAGAAAATACAGTAAATTCTAAACAATATTTTGGAAATTTGGACTGATACTAAAATGAATGCTTTAGAAAATTTTGTGTGAGTTGGTTGAAATATAGATTGATACATCTGTGCATATTAGTATTACCTTATTATTTTTCATATTTTAAAGTTATCATACAGATACCAGTAGTAAAAGTTGTTATAGGCCAAGATGTAGCTTTGGGAAGCAAAATGAGAGCACCTCCCTCTCCCAGGGGACTTCTTCCCCTAATGAAATTTTCGACCCATCTTCAAATTTCTAGCATTCCAATGCCTGGTGTCCAGTGAATAGGGGCAAACAAAGTTATTAACTGATTGTGAACCCAGCAAGTAAATTAGTTCTAGTTATAAACCATTTCAGTTCAGGTACTTTGAATGCTAGAAATTTGGAGACTGAAAGAAAACTTAATATGGGCATAAGATTATCCTCTGGGGTCAATGCTCCTACCCTCTCTACAACTATACCCTTAGTTACAAAACATGTGTGGTGGTGTCCAACCTTTGGTCCTCCAGGCGTTTTGGGACTCCAACTCCCAGAAGTCCTGGCCAGCTTCCCTGGTCAGGAATTCTGGGAGATGAAGTCCAAAACCTTTGGAAAACCAAAGGTTGGACGCCACTGCCCTAAATAAAACAGTAAGAACAACAATAAGGGATTGGTGCATCAAATGGCTATTGAGAACACAGCATGTTCCGCATACTTTGAGTGCTGACTATTTAAGGTTGTCATTTATCTTGAAGACCATGTCATGCAGTTTTCCCTTATGTTCCTCTGGACTATTTGCTTCTTGGGGCCCTTCCACACAGCCTTATATCCCAGAATATAAAGGCAGGAAATCCCACATTATCTGAGTATGGACTCAGATAACCCAGTTCAAAGCTGATATTTCCTGCCTTTTGGGATATAGGACTGTATTGAAGGGCCCTCAGTCTTGTCATCTTTTACTATTTCAGCTCTGGTACCAAGGATTATAGTTTACTACCTTATCTTGTCCTTACTTCCTGTTTCTTCTTTCTGAGCACCGGAATGCTCAGTCTTCTCAGATCTTCCCATCTTTTTCCTTCTCCCTATCCCATGACTTGGAACACAGACTTTTTATGTATCTTGGCAGCCTTCTGTCTCCACAACCATGTCCAAACTCTGTCAGTGTAGATTCTCCACCATTCTTCTGAAATTTGGTCCTCTCAGTTGTGATTAGACACATTGAGCAATATACGAAGCACAATTTGGATCCTATGCATCCTTATAAATATTTTAGATACAACTGACCTCATAACTAACTATTTGAACCCAATGACCAGTTTCCAACACTGCATTAGAATGTGTGAGATTGATGCATACATATCAGATTTGGACTAGCCCTAGTGCTTCCAAACAGGGATGAAAAAACTGATTCAGGGACACTTCTTCCATTACACTATTTGTAGTCACTGTACCTATTACGCCAATACACCAATATCATGAGGAAAATAAATGTCTGCATTCTAAATATATCTTAAATGGAGCCTGGCGTCATACATCAGTGAGTCATCAATACATTATTTATAATAAAAATACAAAAAGAGGAATCATCTCAATCATCTCAAAAAGCAAATCAATACTGAGCACAGAAACAGACAAACAGCTGCAATGATAAGATATCATGAAGGCTTGTTATAAATAAATTGTTCTAACTGCTGCTTACTATTTTTAATCCCAGCTAATGTATTGTTTTGAATGGCTTTGTCACTCTCTCTCTCTCTCTTTTTTTTAAAAAAACTGTACAAGATAACAAAAGTTGCCAAAATCAATATGAGTACAACATGGTCCCAAGTGTATTATATCATATACTGTCCTATAAAAAGACACATCACAAATAAGAGTACAACCCAGATAGAGATGTTCACGTAACAAATAGTCTCTAGACCAACAGAAGTGTAGGGCTTCGGAGATATTTATTTTCTACAGCACAAAGTGGTAAAGTAGTGCATATAATAAATAACCACAAATTTCTTAAAGCCACAGAGATCCTATAAATCAAAGTAGAGGCTGCTGCCACAGGATGTGAGAGAACTGGAGTTAAAGCAATTGGGTATGTCAATAACATCAGGTTTATTGATGTATCACAAAGGTTCACATGTGGACATTTTACAGCTGTGGTGTTGTGATTCCCCCAAATGGAAATGCTCTAAGACAAGAGTTTTCAAACCACCCTGCCTTCAGGAAACCCTCTTCCTGTGAATTTGTCTGCCATAAAAATCCTGAAAGCTATTGAGATGGTGGGATTGGGGTAGGGGTTGAAGAGTATATTTTAAAAGAATCCTTCAATTTATATAGGATGCTGGCCAATTGCTCCGTGACAGAGATACCAGACACCATATTATGGTTTCAATAATAATAAGAAAGAGGTTTCTGTTGGTCATGGGGGTTCTGTGTGGGATGTTTGGTCCAATTCCATCGTTGGTGGGGTTCGGAATGCTCTTTGATTGTAGGTGAACTATACATCCTAGTAACGGCAACTCCCAAATGTCAAGGTCTATTTCCCCCAAATTCCATCTGTGTTCCATTGAGTATTCCTGTCAAGTTTGGACCAGATCCATCATTGTTTGAGTCCATAGTGTTCTCTCGATGAAGGTGAACTACAATTCCAAAATTCAAGGTCAATGCCCACCAAACCCTTTCAGTATTTTCTGTTGGTCATGTGAGACCTGTGTGCCAAGTTTGGTTTAATTCCATCATTGATGGAGTTCAGAATGCTCTTTGATTATAGGTGAATTCCCAGCAACTACAACCCCCAAATGACAAAATCATAATTTTATGAGTGATGGTCACTCCTTGTGTTGTGAGATGTTTTGTTGCCAAATTTGGTGTGATTTCGTTCATTGGTTATTTTGTTTTTAAGGTACTCATTACGCACAGAGCATTTATAGATAGATAGATAGATAGATAGATAGATAGATAGATAGATAGATAGATGGAGCACCCCCAGTCCAATCATTGGCATCTCTTACACTATGAAATTCTTTGTGACAGAGACCGCCATGATGTGCTTCTCACAACAGCCATAGCAAGCGCTGGTGACTGCTCGACAGACCACAGGTTAATTCAATCCATGATGGCCATCAAGATGACCCCCAAATGCAGACTCCAAGGAAGAAAGATAAGAAGTAAAACACTCATGCCTTTAACAACAACAACATCAACATCAACAACAACTATCTTCCAAAAGGGACTCAGGGCAGCTTACAACACGTGGTAGTGCAGTGGAATATACAATACAGTAAAACTCAGTAAAACACATAACAAAATACAGTAATACACATAACAATTAAAAAAAACAATGTTATTAACATAAAACAAATGTACTTAAAAGTATAAAACCCCTATTAACTAAAATACTCAGCAAAATGCAGTGATAGCTGTGGATAAAATGGACATATCAATTTCTGTCATGTAAGTGCTCAAGTCAAACAAAGTGCTTGATCCACAGGAGTAAACTAATGTTAACCCTGGTTGAAGGCCTGCTTGAAAAGCCATGTTTTCAAGTTTGAAGATTGAAAGATTGAAATGTGGGGGCTAGCCTAATTTCTCTGGAGAGGGCATTCCAAAGCTGAGGGGCCATCACTGAGAAGGCCCTCAGTGCCCTTCAAGAGACCTTTAACAAGCACTTTTCCAAATAATGCTCAAGGATCATCTACCCATGGAACATGCTGAAAATGTTGAGGAACATTGGAATAAACCGAAGACCTTTATCATTACAGCCTGTGAAGAAACCATTGGATACCAAGCCAAGAAACATCAAGATTTGCTTGATGAAAATGATAATGTGATCCAACAGTTATTCAATAAGAAAAGGAAAGCCTTCCAAATATGGTGAAGAGACACAAACTGTGCTGTTAAGAAAAAGTGTACACCAGTGCAAAAACTGAGGTCCAAAGAAGGACCAGAGAACTTAAGAACATCTGGTGGACAAAAAAGGCTGAAGAAATTCAGCACCTCATAGATGTCCATGACACATGAGGATTCTTTCATGCCACAAAGATCATCTATGGTGCAACAAATCATGGCATGCACCTCCTATGCTCATCAGATAGAACTAAAATTAGAAAGGACAGAAATCAATTGCACTACATTGGAAAGAGCACTACCATAACATTCTTAACCGTAGCTGTAATGTGGCTGAAGAGGTCCTCTCACAAATCCCACAGCAACAAATCAGGGCTGACCCTGCAGCACTGCCTAGTTTGGAGGAAGTCAGTAAAGTCACCAGCCAATAAAAATAACAAAGCCAGCAGACTTTCTTTGAAATTTTTAAAGAGAGAGAGAGTCTGAGCTGACAGAAGAACTCCATCAGCTCATTGAAAAAGTGTGGATGACCGAGAAGGTCCCAAAGGACTTCAAGGATGCCACTATCATCAACCCTTTTCAAAAAGGGGGAAAAACAGACTGTGGAAACTATCAAGATATCTCCCTTTTAACCTCCACTGGTAAAATCCTTGCTTCTACCCATCTCAGAAGACATCCTCCCTGAGAATGTCTTCTGCCTCTCCAGAGGAACAGCGGATATGATCTTCACTCATGACAGCCCCAAGAAAAATGCAGGGAATAAAATCAGCTTCTGTACATGGCATTAATTGATCTTGCAAAGGCATTTGGCACAGAGAATTGCAAAGCTCTCTGGACCATCTTCTTAAAAATCAGATGCCCTGCTAGATTTGTGAATATCCTACAGCTCCTCCATGTTGACATGACGGCAACAGTCTTGGACAGCAATGGCTCCCAAAGTGACTCATTTGAGGTGGAATCAAGTATCAAACAGGGATGTGTTATTTCCCCAACATTATTTTCCATTTTCATAGCTATGATTCTGGGAAGCTTCCCACTGGTGTGGAAATTACCTATTGGACAGAGGACAAACTATTTAACCTCAGCAAACTGAAAGACAAAACCAAGGCAATAACAATGTCTGTTATAGAACTCCAATATGCTGATAATAATGTAGCATTCAGAAGAAGACCTACAAGCCACTTTAAACACTTGCAGAAGCATACAAAAAGCTTGGCCTTTCACTGAACATCAAGAAAACTAAAATGGTCTGCCAGCAGGCACCAGCCAGTATCTCCACAATGCGAGAAATTGAGCTTAATGGAATAACCTTAATAAATGTTGACCATTTCCGCTACCTTAGTAGCCACCTCTCCAAAAAAGTCAACATTGACATAGAAATACAATACCATCAGAACTCTGTGAGTGCAACATTTTTTCAGCTGAAGCAGAGGGGGATTTGAACATTCATAGGGATATAAAGATGCTTGTTTATAATGCTATTGTCCTTCCAACTCTGTTATATGCCTGTGAAATGTGGACTGTCTACAAACATCACTTGCAACTTCTGGAACAATCCCATCAGTGTTGCTTCTGAAAAATCCTACAAATCTCTTGGGAAGACAGGTGGACAAATGTCAGCACTCTGGAAGAAGCAAAGACCACCAGGATTGAAGCAATGATCCTCTGCAACCAACTCTGCTGGACTGGCCATGTTGTTCAAGTGCCCAATCACCCTCTCCCAAAACAGTTACTCTACTCTCAGTCAAGAATGGAAAACAGAATGTTGGTAGACAGATTTAAAAATGGGCTTAAAGCTAACCTTAAAAACTGGCATAGACACTGAGCTCTGGACCTAGAGCATTCTAACTCAAGGTCAGCTGTTACCAGCTGTGGAATTTTAAGAGGCAGGAATGGAGGGTGAAAGGGAGAAAGGTGTCAAGAGGAAGGCATCTCAAGTCAACCCTTGTCAAGACCATCTTGCATCTGGAAATCGATGCCCTCACTATGAAAGAACAGGTGGATCCAGAATAGGTCTCTACAGTCACCTATGGACCCAAATACACTTGGATGGTAATCATGCTTGAGTGATAGTCGATGATGATGATGATGATGATGATGAGCACAGCTGTTGAAGAATCTCTTTGAACAACCCTTATAAACTTCCAGGTTTTCAGAACTTTGAGTTACTCCAGAATAATTTCTAAAACAAAATCTTATCAAAGTTTCTGTACTAAAGAAATCTGCATGTTTTTAGTTTAAAAACATGCCAATTTAAATCTGCAATCTAAAACATGTATCACAAGAAAGTTCCAAACATAAACATGTACAGGACTTGACTGTGTATTATGCACATTGATGATCTGTATAATTTTTTTCTTTTCTTTTTTTCTTTTACAGAATATTGTGGATGAATTCATATTAAACAGAAAGAAAACCATTCTTTTTGAGAATGTGAAAAAAATTGTACTTCTGGACTATGTAGATGCTTTCCTAGAACTCTTAAGGCAATTAAACTATTAGCAGAGATTACCTTTAATGCCTCTTCAAATGTTCTTGGCCCACTAGAATACTTTCCTAGTTTTTTATGGCTTTTGAAGTATCAGAAGATATTGCTTCTCATTTCTCCTTAAATGTTGCTTGGTATCACTTTTATTTAATTAGAGTTGGCTCCTAACTCTGAATATAACTACTATTGAAATTAATTGCAACATACTTCCAGCCAACTAAGTTGTACTGTAGCATGTATTTTATTTGTTTGTTTATTTCTTTATTTCGGGCTTTTATATCCCGTCATCCGCAGAGGGACTCAGGACAGCTAACAAATCTTGCACACCTACAATTACTTATTTACACCTATATCTTGCACACCTACAATTACTTATTTACACCTATATCTTGCGCACCTAAAATTACTTATTTACCACTATAATGCCCTTTAGAATTGTTTTCATTTTTATCAAACTCAAAATGAGCATCCCTGAAACCTGAATTGTGTTCAGAAAGAAAGCACTATGCAGTTTTTTTTGCCAGCTTACGCTTTTGGTAAATATGAGAATACAGGGATTTGGTACAAAATGTAGGACTCAGTTACTGAACATAAAACCCATGCATCTGCGTTTGACCAAAAGCAACTGCAAACCCTTAAACCTGCACACAGTAACATATGATGAGGAGTATTTGTTCCAGTTGTTGTACCAAATTTTAACCTACATATGAGCAGAGTAACACAAATGGCTGAACAGTCACATTTATTTAATTCTTAGCTAATAAAAGTCAGTTAAAATAGACACACTTAGATCTTTCATTTCCTAATTATTTTTAACAACACTTAGTGTAATAGAATCATATAGCTGGAAGAGAACACCAGTACAACCCCCTGTCAGGCTACACAGAAGCACCCAATCAAAGCATTCCTGACTAATGGCCATTCGGTCTCTATTTAAAAACTTCCAAAGAAGGAGACCCCCATCACACTCTTGGGCAGTGTGTTCTACTGCTGACCAGCTCTTATAGTCAAGAAGTTCTTTCTAATTTTCAGGTGGAATCTCCTTACTTGTAATTTGAACTCATTGCTCTGAGTCCTAGGACCACTGGGGCCTTGCTGTTTTACCAGCAGTCCCTGGAGAAACGGCAGGAGTGTGGGGCGCCTCATGGTGTCCTGTGTACTCTCCCTCCTTCCCCCATTACATGGTGAGGGCAGCATAAGGCACATTGGCACCCTATCCCCATCTTATGGGGGAAAGGGCATGTAGTAATAGTAATAGTAATAATAATAATAATTATACTTTATTTATAACCCACCCACTCTCCCCAAAGGGACTCAAAACGGTTTCCAAAAGATAACAAAAATAGCAAACATTCAATGCCCAAGAACAGTCAAACAACAATCACGGCAAAAAATGAAATAAAACTAACTCAATATAACTTATAAAACAACCAAAATTGAGGATTAAACTAAATAAACATAATAAAAACAAGGAGTTAAATCAAGTAAAACACGATACATTAAAATGTAATATAATATATGACATTTGCAGGCTGATGTAAGTACCCGATGTCAAGGCGGGGATGTATGTAAAGTA
This sequence comes from Anolis sagrei, assembly GCF_037176765.1. Lineage (NCBI taxonomy): Eukaryota > Metazoa > Chordata > Lepidosauria > Squamata > Anolidae > Anolis > Anolis sagrei. The sequence continues at coordinate 28,408,576 of NC_090024.1, forward strand.
TGCTACTTTGGTTAGATTCCTGGGAGCTACCCAAAATACACTTTCCTCTCTGTGGTGGCAAAGGAGATGTCTTGTAATGCTCCCCCTCCACCTCAGGAGGAATGGGGGCAGGCCAAGCCAGAGTAGTCTGATGACACTTTTCAGACCACATCCCGAAGAGGGAAAAGGGGCCATGAAAAGGTCCCTAGCCTCCAGGACCGCAGAAAACAAGCTTACTCTCTCTTCCTTATGGCATCCTTTCAAATATTTAAACATGGCTCTCATGTCTCCTCTCAACCTTATCTTCTGCATTCTAAACATTACCAGCTCGTGAAGCCACTCTTCACAGAGCATGGTTTCAAGACTTTCCATCATTTTAGTCGCCCTCTTGTGGACACATTCCAGTTTGTCAATGTCCCTCTTGAACTGTGGTGCCAAGAATTGGACACCATATTCCAGGTGACCTCTGGCCAAAGCAGAATAAAGACAAATGAAAAACCATTATCTACTTAAAGACCTCCAGAGAAGGAGGCCCCACTACTTTCCAAGGCAGTATATTCCACTGCTGAACAGCTCTTACAGTAAGGAAGTTATTCCTAATGTTTCAGTGGAATATCTTTTTCTGGATCATTAGCATACAATGATTAAAATAGAATTATACCTATATGTCAATTAAAATAATTTAAAACACTTACACATACATGCATCCTTCTTTCCCCCACATTTTCATGTGTTATAACAGAGCCCCTGGTGACACAATGGGTTAAACCATTGTGCCAGCAGGACTGAAGACCAACAGATTGGAGGTTTGAACCCGGAGAGAGTGCGGATGAGCTCCCTCTGTCAGCGCCAGCTCCCCATGTGGGGACTTGAGAGAAGCCTCTCACAAGGATGGTAAAAATATCAAACATCCAGCCATCCCTTGGGCAACGTCCTTGCAGACAATCAATTTTCTCACACCAGAAGCAACTTGCAGTTTCTCAAGTTGCTCCTGACACACACACACACAAAATGTGTTATAGCCTGAAACTGAAATTGATTTTATTGTCATAGCTACTAGTTAATATACACAAGATAGTAAACACTGTACCAAATAATGTTCTTGTGGTACAAAAGTTAATTCAGCTGGTACTTGTTGCTTACATGCAGTAATTATTAAACTCCTGAGTCAATATTTTTTAGAAGCACCTTTGACAGCAAACACCAGGGACCCTGTCGAAGTACAGCTGCACAGTAAGATCACAGGAAAGAAATGAAGAGAAAAAAACCTTGTCTGCTCTTGAAAGTAAAACCTCTAATATTCGATTCTTTTTCACCCGCTCCCTGTTGTGCCCTCTTGGCCTGAGTCCATTCCTCAAGAAGAAAAGAATAACTGTTAAACATAACATTGTCTACCATATGCTACCAAATCCTAAATTTTGCTGCCTAGGCAAAAGCTTTGAAAGACAGGACCAACTAAACAGGTATGGCTGAACAAACAAAATTTATTAAACAAAGCAAGTTGACAAAAAGCATATTCTTATTAATTTTATAGGACCCCATTTTTGGCTTCAACAGATTACCTCAGCTATGTTCCACATCTAGATATATTTATATACTGTGTATATATCCCTTCTAGTCTAGGGGTGGGAAAATTTGCCATTCATGACTGTTTTTGTTTTGGGCTCTTGAGTTTGAGCTTAAAAATGCCTCCAAATGCCTAGCTGTATGGCAGGAGTTGGATCAGATGGTACTTGTGCTTCTTTCCACATCCACAATTCTGTGATTCTATGAACTATAATTCAGTAATCAGCACTTTGTCATTTTTTTCGGTATCTGCCCTGTTAGGTCAAAGTAATGGATATTCAAATTGATTGTCGTTATTTCTTCTTATATCATTATCTCAAGATGGACCTAATGAGCAACATTTTAAGCCCTTCAAAAATTTTTTTTGCTAGAATTAATTTTGTGAGATGTGTTATCTTCAAGGGCAGCCCAAAACAGATAGCATTGTAGTAGTCTAACTGGGAGAGCCAATGAAAATGAACTATAGTATGACTCCCATATCCACGGGAATACATTCCTGAATTATAAATGTGAAGCAGTGGATAATGGCAGACCCAATTAAAATGAAAGAATACCAAGCATAGACTAACACTGGAGGACTTAGAAAATCCCTAGAAAAGAATATATTTGCCATATATTAATAAATAAAACCATGGATACCCAGTGTTGTATTATGGTCAGGTTATCCTTGTTCATGAAAGGCAAAGATGGTCAATCACAGACTTCACTTGGGCATTTAGTGATAGAGAGGAATCTGGGAAAACCATCATTTTTTTGTATTTTGAAGAGGAGGTCACCGGCAACAGTCAGGACACTTAAGTTTCTGAAATCAGGAACCACCAATCTGAAGTCCCTATCTTATTCAAAGTGCTGGCCTTAGCCTATAAAGCCCTAAACAGTTCCGGTCCGGCTTATCTATCCGAACGTATCTCTCCTTATGAACCTTCTAGGACGTTAAGATCTTCTGGGGAGGCCCTGCTCTCACTCCTGCCTTCTTCACAGATGCATTGGGCGGGGAAGAGAGGCAGGGCCTTCTCAGCGGTGGCCCCTTGACTGTGGAATGCCCTGCCTAGAGATAGCAGCTCCCTCCCTCCTGACGTTTTGAAAGAAGATGAAAACCTGGCTTTTTGAGCAGGCCTTCCCAAATACAGCATAGCTAAATGGAATTATGGAACTATTCGACAACACAATGGAATAATGATTTGACATGGAGACCCTCATGACAATGTTTTAAGGCTTTGTATGGTTTTTATATTTTTTATACGATTTGTTTTTGTTTTTAATAGAATTTCTTGATTCTTTTTACTGTTTAATTGTTATGGCATTGAATTGTTGCCAATTTGTGAACCGCTCCAAGTAACATTTGGGCTGAGAGGGGCGGTATATAAATATAGTAAATAAATAAATAAATATTGCTTCAGTTTCAGCTTATTGACCCTCATCTTTCCTGTTACTACATGAGGCACTGGGTCCAGGATCTTTATAGCCTTAGCTAATTCTAATAATAACGAGAAATAGATTTGAGTTTATCCCCAAATTCCCAATGACCTCACCCAGAGGCTTCATAGAGATATTAAACAGTCTGAGCGATAGAATGGGATTCTGTGGCATCACACAGCTTTATATTCAAATTAAATGAGGTAGTGATTGTTCCTTCTTATCGATCAGGGATCCAAAACAGCTCTGCTAATTATGGATTTGAATTCCATAAGTAGTATGACAAATACTTCACTTGACTAATATCTTAATCATGGAGATTCTATTCAGACCTTTCAAGTCTGACTAAAAGCGCCCTTCACAGCATCTCACTTGACTGACTATATGACAATGTGCATAGATGTAAGCAAACCCACGCCTTCCAGATTCCTTCTGAAGCAACTATGTTAGGATTTCAGGTGAACTGCTGGAAAACACAACACAGTGTGTAGCAAATGACAATACTGATCTTTAAAGCATGATTCTGGGTTATTAAATGTTTGCTATCTGTAAGAGAATAGTCATGGATTTTCAATCTCTCTTGATATTCTGTAATTGCCCTGATGTAATGTTGGTTCATTCTTTAGGCTATTGAAGGTCCTCTGCACTTCACTCTGAACTTGTGTTCACTTCATTTGTGTTAGAAAATCATTTTACTATCATGAATATTTAAGAATACTTGTGAATAAACATTGCAGGATTTCTATTGCATGTTTACAGAAATATTGTTCTTTTGTCCTGAAATCAGTTTTCTTTGGTTGCCTCTGAATTCTGTAAGCAACTTGCTTTTGACTGATAGCCAGATAACTCCTAAAATCAAGTGAAGATATATTATTACTGTAGATTACAATTTGTATATGAGCATAATATAATGATAAATGTTCACACTGATCTCCCGAGAAAAATCCAATTACCCAGCAGTTCAGATCCCTTTTTTGGTTGTCATCTTCTCACCCTCCTCCTCACACCAGGTGTTATGTTTCATCTTTTCTTAATTTTTGTTCAAGTGATAATATTTCATTATTTGATCAATTCACAACATTATTGTGTTTAGGTCCACTTGTGCGGGTGATGGTGGTAATGGAACCTGTGTGCCCATCTTCTCCAGATTTTGGGATCTCCTCAAGGCATTCTTGAGGTGAAAATCTTCAAACGATGTGGGTAAAGTATGGTCTTCTATTTTATAGTGTCATTTCCAAGAAGTATTTTGGTTGCTATGAAACTCAAAGCTGAAGTGTTTTCCTACACCCTCAGGTGAATGTAGTCTAGGGAGGGTCCCAACTCTCTTGTCCATTCTGCTATAAAGACTTACATCCGTGTGGGGTCCTATATGTCGCCATGATACAGTTTAACTTTCTAAAGTCTAGATGGGTGGTGATTCATTTGTTGACAGGCTGGTTGGCCAGTGCACAGGCTTATTTCCTATTCCACCTCAAGACATGCAATTCATACATTTGTAGCCTTTTATTCTCCCACGATGTTTCTTGTCTGTTATACCTCTTTTACATTCCACTGAACTACCTTCCAATTATATATTGGCCTTTTCCACCCAAACAAGAATGTTGTAGAAATCAGAAAGATGTCAAAATCTGAAAGTAAGAAGTATGCAAACCTCATATTTTTAAAACAAAAAAAGCCTTTAGGATACCACATGATGATTTTTAGAAAAGTTGGGAGGAGAACTATAAAATGTCTGTATTAGGTTCCTTGTTTTTTCCCTCTTGTTGATTCTATCAGATCAGCAACAAATTATCTAGATACCAAGCTATAATTAGGATCGTCTTTCATCTGTTTATTTTCCACCAGTGACATTTTCAAATGAGCCTTCAGGAAGTGTTTTGGTTGAATGAGCATACTGGCAGGATTTTGAAACTTATGCACTTGCTGCCAGCAATGCAGCCTTTCCTTACTAAAATGTCAATAAGCCAGACATCAGATGTCATCTTAAATCACTTCTACAAGCCTATTCCTTTTATATTAGATCATATTAAACAGGAAAAAGAATTTTGTATATGCATGCATTATAATACAGACCAAATATCCCTTATCTCAAATGCTTGGAACCAAAATGTTTTGGAGTTTTTCCAGATTTTGGAATATTTGAATATACACAATATGATCCTTTGGAGATGGGACCCAAGTCTAAACATGAAATTCACATATGATTCATACATATATTGAGCCTATATGTAATTTTATACACTATGTTTTTAATACTTTTGAGCATGAAATGAAGTTGATGTACACTGAATTATCAGAAAGCAAAGGTGTCAGTTTCTCATTTAACCAAGTGGACAATTTTGGATTTGGGAGCATTTCGAATTTCAGATTTCTTGATAAGGGATACTCAATCTGCATAAGCATTTATTAACTTTTCTGAAAGGATTTGGCTATTCTTTTCTAGTTATCAGACTGAGGATTTGGGAATTGAGAGCTTGTCACCTTTAGGCAATGCAGGACTCTTACAAGCAAATATATGATCTATCTATCTGTCTGTCTGTCTGTCTGTAGAGAAACATAGGAAGAAATGTTCTCTGAACATACCAGATGCTAGCTTCAATCTGATACTGTTGGACAATGTTTTCTAATACTTACAAAGAACTTTTAACTTCAGTCTACTTTAGGGTTACTAGATCCCTAGAGAATTAGTTGAAATTTCAGGGCGATGCTACAGCAGTTGTTATGTTGGGGAAGCTAATCTTCAGACAAGTGGCTCAGGAAGGCATTCTGTGTGTGTGTGTGTTGGATAGCTCTACTGACCTGGTAACCACGTCTTCCTTTTCTCAGTTAGTGCTGAGGCTCAGTGGCTCAGTACTACAATGTTTGTATGTGTTCTCCACTTGCTTATAAGCAAGCATGTATCACCGATTACATTGCTTTTTCTTTAAGGTATTCATGCTACCTAAAATACATGAGGTTGTTAAAAGCGTTTTCCTCATCTTCAACTATTTCAACATTTCTCAACCTGGGGTTGGAACCCCTGGAGTGGTCACGAGGAGGTTTCAAAGGGGCCGCCAAAGACCATCAGATACATATCAGAACCAGTTTGGCAGAGAACGCTGAAAATCTCTCCGCCTGTTCTTTTCTTCCTTTTTGAACTACAACTCCAAAACTCAAGGTCAATGCCCACCAAACCCTTCCAGTATTTTCTGTTGGTCAAGGGAGTTCTTTGTGCCCAGTTTGGTTCAATTCCATTGTTGGTGGAGTTCAAAATGTTCTTTGATTGTAGGTGAGCGATAAATCCCAACAACTACAATTCCCAAATGACAAAATCAATCCTTCCCAACCCCACCAGTATTCAAATTTAGATTTATTGGGTATTTTTGTCAAATTTGGTCCAGTGAATGAAAATACATCCTGCTATCAGATATTTACATTACGATTCATAACAGTAGCAAAAACTTCAGGAGAGAATGCTTCTAGAACATGGCCATACAGCCTGAAGAACCTACAACAATCCAGTAGCAAAATTACAGTTATCAAGTAGCAACAAAACTAATTTTATGGTTGGGGGTCACCACAACAGGAGGAACTGAATTAAAGGGTTGCGGCAATAAGAAGGTTGCAAAACACTGCACTATTTGATTCAGCAAAGGGCTCAGTCTGCTGTTGGCTTCTCATGAACCTTACCAAAAATGTGAGAGCAGGAGATCACAAGATTGCAAAAAACAGTTTATTGTAGTGTCACCAAATATTCAGGCTTACCCCTGAGTCTCAGGACCTTGACATTTCTCTCTGTTCTTCTAGGCAAGATGAAGAAATGTTGGGGCAAGAGAATCAGCTTGAAAACTGTGAGTCTACATGCCTATTTTTGTATTTTCCTCTGCAACTGTGGCTGATACTTAAGATATCATGTTTAATAACATCAGTATGGCTAACTCATGATTTCCTAAGACATATTAATATGAACAATTAAGAAGGAAAGATGCATTAAAGCATGCATGCATACACACAATAAATATTTATTTTTATTCCTATAGAACACTTAACTACTGCATGTCTTGTTTCATACTAGCAAATTGAGAAATTATATTGATCCCTTCATTCTTTTTCTCAATTGTTAGCTGTTATTGAAAACAAAGATAATCAGACCCCAAAGTATCTGTCTCATCTACTCCTACTACACTTTCAACAAATGCCAGCTGTCTCTTGGATGGTTGGTATTTTTGCCTTCCTGCAACCAACAGATTGTGTATCTGCAAAAACAGCTGTGTAGAATGCTTAGCATGCTATTTATTGTGCTGCCCATTGTATGCCTGTCAAAGAAAGCACTTGTTGTCATATTTTGTGACACAATATAGTGGTTGGCCAATTCAAAATATAATAACCTATCTTTTATCTGATGAGCAGGAATATCTTATCATGTTGTACTGTTTGAGATAGCAGAGAACAAAATTAGAATGCAAACCTGAATCAGCCAGGACCAGATCAGGGATTGCTTTAAAAGTATAAAACCTAATTTTAAAAAACTGGAATTACTAAAAGCTTCTTCTAGGGCTATCAGATATTCATACATGTTATGTTTTCCAGCGGTGTGTAATTCCTATTAATGTACACATTCCAACTTGAAACAGAACTTTTAGAACTTTTAGAGATGGAGATTTATTGTCCTCCCAAAGTCTTAAAAATTGTTTAACAGAACAGATAACGCCCCTTTAAAGGCTATGCTGTTGTTCTTGCACAATTGGAATAAATATTTTATTGTTGCACAAATGCTAATGTTAAAACACTCCCTATTTTATTTACTGTAGATAAATAACTTTAGTCTGCACATTGGACAAACAGTAGATTGTATCAACTGCTTGATTCCAAGAGGAAGCAGATATAATAATAATAATAATAATAATAATAATAATATTCCAACCTTTCTCCCAGTCATTTTCCACTTTGTGAGGTCTTCTTGTATTCAGAAAGAGCCTTCCTCATTTTCTTTATCTTTGCTCACCAGTGATCCACATTTTACTGCACGTGTGACATTGATTACCCCAGCCTCTCCTTCAGAAGCACAATCCTCTCCACCCACATACAAGGAGAGATGCCCAACGGAGACTGCCCCTGCTCCCTCTGATGTATGACACCCAGATGATCAGCATAAGGTCACCTTTCTAACATGGAATATGGCTGGGTGGCTTGCATCCACCAGAGACCCTTGCTTCACAGACTTTCTCACCATGAAATTATTATTATTATTATTAAACTTTATTTGTACCCCACTAGCATCTCCCGAAGGACTCGATGCGGCTTACATAGTCCAAGGCCTCAAAACACAACACAACAATACAACACCTAAAGCAAATTAAGAACAGTTAAGCAAAATTAACAACAAGCAATAAACAGTACATCAAGACACTATAAAACTGGGCCAGGCCAGAGTAATGGGTACAAGATTAAAAGTGCTGATTTGGCAGGAGGTATGTAGGATTATAAGGTAAGTGCAATGTGCGGTGTGCAGCAATCTTAGTTCTACTAAAGTGCTTCTGGGACTTGGTATTGGAGATTCCTAATCTGGGAAGGCACATTGGAACAGCCAGGTCATATTGATTCAGGAATCATGGTCTGTGCATGAATTGAAATGGTTTTCACTCATACTCAGTAGTAACAGAGCCAGAGGCTAAAAATGGAAGAGCCAAAGGTGGATTAGGGATCCTAGTCTCCACCACTCTACGTGCCATAACAAGGCACCTCCCCCCTCTAAAAACAAGTGCCATGGTATTTCTAAATCAATTCAAGTACCACACTCTGCTGATAATAAATGTCTGCATGCCCCCAACGAGACAGATAGCCCAAATCAGACTGTGGTCAGAACTGGAAAATTAACCTTATAGGACAGAACAGACATGTATCTGTAATTATGGGAGGGAATCTCAATGCAAGAACAGGACCTGATGATGCCAATCTCTACAAATGTCACAAACGCCTTCCTCCTCATCCTGAATAAGTTGTACCTCTCCTAACCTGTTACTCCAAAGACCAGAAATCAAACTTTGCAGGTTTATGTTTGGCTCAAACAACCTCAAGACTGAACCTCTATATTCTAAATGGTGCCCTGGAAGGTGACCATCCAGCTGAATTTACCTATCTCTCTGTCTCCAAAATGAGCACTATATAGCCATCTCTAGGGACCTTCTCCCACATTCCGAAACCCTAGAAGTCAAGCCTAAATTTGATAGTGATCACTTTCCTATCCTCCTCCACTTAAACTCTTTCACTCAAGAAACCCACACAGTGGATTGCTATCAACCCTTCCAACTGCCAGCAGGAAGAACCCATTGTAGAGCCAGATGGACCCCATGTCTAAACCGAAGAGTAACTGAGCTCCTGGCCACAGAACAGCTAATGAGCCTACAGACTCGCCTGGCATTGGCCACAACCCTTAACGCACTCTGAAGAACTACACTAACATCACTCAAAAGCTTCAGAAGTACTTAAGGCACAATGACACTGCACCCCAGAAGCATCAACAATACTCCAATCACTGGTTTGACAAGAATATATCAATGCCAAAAAGCTCTTGCCACTACCCATCAGACTTTTATATCAACACTACATCAACAGCTGTGCAAGATTTCCTCCAACAAAAGAGATGCTACAAGCAACTGCTTCCCAGAAAAAAAGGAAGCCATGAAAAACAATGCAGCCAAATCCAAAGACTCAAATACCTTCTAGCATATCACATCAAATGCTCAAAGATGTGACCAACCCAGAGTGGACTCTCATATTCCCCCAGAGATTTGGGAGGCATACTTTCAGGAACTTTATGTGGACACATCTGCTGGAAGTGACCACCCCAGCCTTGTCATAGAAAAACTTCCACTGTGGCCACCAATAACAGCAACAGAGATCAAGAACCTTGTTGTTTAACTAAGACCAAAAAATTCCACAGGAGAAGGTCTTATCCCAACGGAGGCCATCAAGAACAATCTGGATTTCTGGACCCCCATCCTAGCCTCACTTTTCACATCAACAACTATGGCCAAATCCCCAAGAATGGAGGGTTTGCAATCATTTTCCCCATCTACAAAAAGAAAGGGAAAAAGGACAACCCTGCAAACTACAGACCATTCAGCCTCCTCAATATGATCAGTAAGTTATATGCAAGACATCTTCATTGGAAACTTCAGGGCCGGCTGGAACAAGAAAGCATACTTGCTGAGGAGCAAGCTGAATTCAGGGAAGGTCAATCCACCGTAGACCAATGTCTGGTACTACAATATCTTGTTGAAAAATATTCCTCCCAAAATACATCCTCACTCTTTGTCACCTTCATAGACTTCAAAGCAGCCTTTGATTCCATCTCCCGAGTTAAACTATGGAAAAAAATGGAGAGCTTTACAATTGACTGACAACTTTTTCACCTAATCTGCCTACTCCATCTTGCTGAAAATAAGATGTAACCCTCAGGGGCACTTTACTGAGGCAGTTGAAATGGAAAAAGGTTTCAATCAAGGCTACATCCTGGCCCCTCTACTATTTAACTTCTACATCAACTCCATGGTGGATCATTATCACAACATGGATTTCCATCCCCCCCAAAAAACTTGTAGAAAGACATGTTTCCACCTTATTTTATGCAAATGATGCAGCTGTACTTTCAAGACCACTCATTGGCCTTAAAAGAGCACTAACACACTACTCCAAAGCAAATCAGCTCCAACTTCATGATAAGAAACCCAAAATCATGGCATTTGCCAAAAGATCCAAAAGTCAAGACTGGAGCATATATGGACATAAAATTGAACAAGTCTCATGTTTCAAATATCTGACAGTATTCCTCCAATCCAACAGTAGCAGCCCATTGAGCCCATGTGGCCAAGTCTGTGCAAAGGAGCTCATTAGCCATTCTAAAATACTTCAAGTCAAGAGGAAGCCACCTGCATACCTGCAGCCCTCAAATTCTTTGAAGCCAAACCAGTGGCGCGACTCCTTTATAGAGTCCAGCCAGGCCCCTTCTCCAATTTTGTTCCCCATGAGCTTGTACAATCAAAATGTTTGAGATTGGCCCTGCAAATACCAAAATACATCTCCAATGCCATTCTGCAACTGGAGACAGGCTTCATGAAAGTAGAGGCCAGAGTGTGAGTGGTCATACTGTACTACTGGCTTAGAATATCCCGCAATCCCTCTGATCTTACCCCACTAACCATGAAAGATGACTTCCAGTCCACATAAATACAGGTAGTAGGAATGGAAATCTCATCACTGGGCTTCCCTCCAGGGTTGCTATTCAGTAGGGAGCATGATCAAGCCTAAGCACTCATCAAAAATGTATCTCAGACATAGAGCATCAATTGGATCTAGCCTATACCCCAACCTTTATTGTCAATGAAACCAGCAGATATCTCGCCTCCCCTGTGGCATACTTAACAAATCTAGAGTTTCCTAATAATCGGAGGGCCTTTACTCTGGCTCGATGTCACATCCTTTCATCAGCTGTACTTGAGGGCTGATACCTGAAGACCCCATATCCAAAGAGACTCTGTCCCTGTGACTCGGGCCAAATAGGAACAAAAGAGTATGTGCTCCTCCAGTATCTGTTCTACAGGTATATTCGATCCAGACTAATCCTGCCTTTGCTATATAATTACCCAGGCCATTCAGGACAATTTTACACCACCCTGCTGCTCCCAGATACCAACCCAGTTATAACCTATAATGCTGCCAAGTTTTGTGCAGCAGCACTTAAAATCTGTCAGGTGATGTCTGGTTCCAAAAGTTAACAATCTAATATCATCTAACTGAAATGTAAATCAGTTCTTCCCACTCCAGGCCCCTAGACCTGTGCCCTGAATGCTCCTACTCCTCTATCAATCTCCTTTCCTTTCCATCCCTTTTGAGTCCCTTCCTTTCTCTAAACAGTTTTTGTGCTTTAGCCTTCAGCATACCTCTGTTTTCTAGCCCTTTAGATTTCAATGTACAATGCTTTTAATAGACTGTACCCCACTCTCCTGATGCTGGTCTATGACCGCAATAAAGATTTTTTTATTTTATTTGATATATATAGCAAAGTATTAGGGATGATATGTAACAACTTGAAAAGACTGCATATCCTAGGAACAGATCTAGAATATTTAAAGCCTGATAAAGAATGGAATCACGTTTGGCCAGCCAAAGCTGTAAGATTGCTTCCAACTCAGATTAAGGAAAGTTCTTTAAAAATAATCAGCTTGAGTTGCAAGAAAAAGCAATTCTGGATGATGGATGTAGAAACTTATATCTGTGTAAGTTCTAGAATATTATTAAGCGCTTTTAACCTCATGATTGCTTGAGTTGCACACAGTTTCCCTGGGCCAAAGCTATTAAAAAGACATCCATCCTTGCAATTTGGTGAGGCATCAGCAATTTACCAGAGAATGCTTAAGACCATGTAGGACTACACCTCCCTTATTTCCAAAGCATTGAATCATGGCAGTTAATGTGGTGTCAGACTGCATTAATTCTACAGTGGAGACGTACCCTGAGAAGAAGGGAAAGTATGGGATGACAAAAGGGGAAAAATCAGGTCAAGAGAGTGGTACTTAATGCAGTTTTGTAGATAGGATAATCATAGTTTTCTATGGGCAAGCAGGTGAAGATTGGTTCATGGCATATGTACTGCATCTCAAAAACTAGAACTGATAGGGGGAAACTGCTGTCATTTTTTAAATTGGCAGGTCAAATATACCCAGAAACAGGTCTAACATTTGATACATTAAAATGTGTGTTGGCCACTGTTACCCATTCAAATCTAACCCTTAATATAAAAACAAAATTCCCAGAACTTCATGCAGGGGACAAATAGCCTTAACACAAATGAGACCTGAATCCCTGTCACTACGAATGCTTCTTCCCATTAAATATATATTTTATAATTAATAAATAATTAGCCAAGAGGTGTTAAACAAAGGCTGGGTCACTTAAGCAGTAATAAGTCAGTTCTTTGTTGTGGGTGTGTTCGTGATTGCTAAACAAAACATGGATATCTGAATGATGAAAATTGTTTGGATGATGATCTGACTTTTAAAAAGAAAGCAGTTGAGATAAGATCTAGAATTTGGAATTGTTCCAGCTTTTAATTAGAGCAGTGATGAAACACCACAAGCCTGGCCTTTGTCACTTTCCAAACTAGTTTATGAGAATGAGAGAGAAAGAGAGAGATTGGCTTGTGAGCTGACTGTATAAGGAGTCTTTCGGAGTAACCAGTCAAACACCTGATTTCATGTCCTACTGTAGATATTACAAAAGGAGGCGAAAATCTATTAAACTTCAAGTCTTTCTATTGATTAGATTTCCTGGTATTGCCTTTCTCTCCATGTTGCGCTCCTCTAGTCTTCTGAGAGGTGCTGGACAAAGTTTCTAGAGAGGTGGGAAAAGGATTTAATTCAGTGGCCCAGCTCCAATATGACAAAGATGATGTTTAGTTAAACTTTAAAGGAACTATCCAAGGTGCAAAACTTGGGGCAGGACTTTGAATTTACCACCTTGACTAGTTCCTTTGAATTTAGACTCAGACTAACAACCTCATCAGAAGGGTTAATAGCAGAGGCAACAAAATGAATATTGGTTAGACTCCATTGTAAGAGTGAAGATGGTAAGTGTGTTCATGACACTAATTTTGCATAATGATTTGCCATTTCAATCCAGCATGCTCAGAACATATCCTTGTTAAAAGAAAATTTGTTTTCCAAAGTGTTACCTTGATAAGACATAATTTTGTCTTCATTGCAGTGCATGTAAACATACGGTACATCTAAAAAGAGGTTTCTAGTTATCAGTGCTTTTGAGTGTAAGATAACATTTTCTTCAAAACAAACAAAATTTGATCTAACAGATGAGTTATCCTTCAGAACAAGAATAATCCATGCAGCAAGAATTGGGTTTATTTTTGGGTGTTTTTTTTTTAAAAAAACTTTGTTCAGCTATGAAGTTCAATTGGGTGGAATTGGTAGGACACCAGCTCTCAGCTTAATGTATCCCATAGGGCTATGGAAATAAATAAAGGAATGCATAGGCTTTCATGAGCTCTTGGGTTACCGGCAGAAAATAAACATAGACCTTAATGAAAACTCCCAATGGACTTTTAGCAGGAATTAAATCGAGACTTGAATTCAACAGCTTTATATTTTTTAATAATTATTTCTAGGATTTGTACCCCACTTTTCAACAAAGTTTTTTCCCCACACAATTAAATTTGAACATTTCCTCAATTTTCACTTGGCACATCAGAGATGAAGAGCAATGGCACATTGATGATTGAGGGACAAACTACATATTACCAGTTTGGACCTCAATAAGTATAAGCCTAGTTTTTAGCCCCCTTTTTAGGCTGAAAAAGCTCCCCTCGGTTTATACTTGAGTCAAGGTTATTTATTATTTTATTCTGTTATTAGAGTAAAAATAATAAATGTAATAAAATAATACTATTTGTTATTATTATTATTACATTTACATTGATTATTTTATTTTATTCTGTTATTAGAGTAAAAATAATAAATGTAATAAAATAATACTATTTGTTATTATTATTATTACATTTACATTTTACTTGATTATTATTATTATTATTATTATTATTTTATTACATTGATTATTTTACTCTATTATTATTACTATTATTTTTATTATTTTACTCAATTATTATACTGGAAGGATACATATAATTTAGATTGAAGAAGGTTAGAACAATGTTTAATCAGAGTTGGACAGTCTTAAATTTTATGTAAATATTCAAAACATTTAGCCTACTGATGCCTCAATTAATGTAATTTTATTGGTATCTCTTTTTATTTTGAAATTTACCAGTAACTGGTGCATCTCCCACCTTCAGCTTATACTTGAGTCAATACGTTTTCCCAGGTTTTGTGATAAAATTAGGTGTCTCGGTTTATATTTTAGTCGGCTTACACTCTAGTACATATTGTATATAAAAATAGATTAAAGGGTCTTCCAGATAGTTCTAAAGAAACATGAATTTTCCTGATTCAGCTGCTTTGGTTTCCATAGTTATTAGCGCAGCTGTGTCCCATTCATTATCTGCTTCTAGGAAGCTGTTTGTTGCAGTTTCTTGGATTTGCACTTTATGTCTATAATTAATTTTTAAAACAGTGTGTAGTTGACTGAGATGTTCCAATGATTTGAAGGACAAGGTTTATCCTTTCTAACTTTTTCTCTAGGTGCAAAACAAAGAAAAGGAGAAAGAGAAAATAATTTTTTATTCTGATTTTTTTTTATAATCAAGAAAAGTAACTGGAGGATAGGAATAAAATGTTGCAGCTGTTTCCAGGAACTGCCAAAAATAGTTGGAGACAATAGAAAAAAATTCTGTAAACCAATGAAATCCTGCAATTTCATTTGCCCCCTTCAGAGGAGCCCTAAGCAAAAACAAAGATACTGGGGGTCTCTGGTACATTCTCCTGTGAAATCTTAAGTCTACAAAAGGCCTTTTGCCTAAAAACTTTAGCTTTAAGAAGGCCTCATCTTCCCTGACAATTGAAGAAGAGAGAGTATTTGGGCTACTCCCAGCCAACCATATTTGGATTACACCCAGCATTGGTAGGTATTGGGTCATTCCACCCAGAAGATTTCTTGCAATTAATTGTGTCTCTCTTTGAAAGGACAGATCATCTGCCTTGATGATTAATGTCTCTCAGCTTTGCAAGAACACTGAAAGTGCTAACAAATATCCCAGACTAATTAGAGAGGATACACTAGAGCCAACTTCCAAGTGTGAACTTTGTCAGCTGAAAACTCTAAACTTGGTATTTGTTTCCCAAACAAAACTTTTGTGCTTAATGTTCCTGCTCATCTGTAATTATTTGGATTATTATCGTAAAAGAAGTCATAGAAGCCAAAGCAGTCAGGAAACTAGATAAAATCTTGATTGCCCTTTTCAAAGTACAGATAGAAAATCGATATAAGAAACTATGTCTAATTCTGTTGCTGTCTACTTCAAGTTGTTTCCAACTTATATCAAACCCGAGGAGGACCTATCCTAGGGTTTTTCTGGAGCTGAAGTAGTCCAACTCTCTCAAGGTCAACCAATAAGTTTCCATAGCCAAGGAGGGAGGAAACTCTGGTCTCCAGAATTACAGTGTAATGTTCAAATCACTTTATCACATTGTGTCTTAAACTGTGTCTAAATCTATTTAAACATCAGGATGAAAATGGATCATGTAGAACCATATAGAAGAGCAAATTAGATCTAAAAACTCCCTCTACTATTCATATGGTGATCTACTTATCATGTCCTTAGACAGCATCTTCCCTCCTGCCTTTGTCTCCCAATGACCATTGATAATACTGAACCTATCACCTTATCTCCACACCTACAAGTTTTGCTTTTCTCTGGCTATTTGCATGTATAGCCAGCCTATAAAAATCTGTTCCTAGGCACTTCACTCCATGCATCTGAAGAAGTAGACTTTCTATGAAACCTTATGTAAGAATTTTCTTCTCTCAAGCCCCATCCAGGCAGGGCCGGTATTTATTTATTTATTTATTACGGTTGCTTATACCCCGCCCTTCTCACCCGGGGGGACTCAGGGCGGCTTACACAAACAAGGCACAATTCGATGCCTGTATTACAAAAACATAACATCAAAAACATAACATCAATAACAACAATAATTATAACACTGATAACAATTAACGTAAACAATCAATATTATTGGCAGGAATAGCCATAAACTCCTCATCTGGCACAGCTTGAGATCTTGCAGCTGTTCGCCAACTGGAACCGGAACAACAGGCCCTCTCACACTTTTCACAAAGGCCCAGGTTTAATGGGCTACAGGCCCTGTGGGTACAGATCTATGTGTAGTCCTGGGATTATTTGGGGGCCTGTCCATACACCCATCTTGCATCTTCTGGGCTTCTGGAGCTCAGAGATGCGAGATGGGCCCCACCCATCCCAAAACACCTTAAAAATAAAAAGGAAAGTTATAGGTAGCCATTAGGCCTGATAGAAGATATCAATGACACATGCAAAGATGGGGGAGGGGAATCACTCCTGACTCCCCCTGTCTTTTTGCACATCATTGGTATGTTCCATCAGACTTCAACAGAGGCCTAATGACTCCTGATAAGTTTCCTTTTTTATTTTTAAGGTGTTTTTTTGGGGGGAGGGGGAATTGATAAGCATGTCCAGATGCTATCCTGAAAATATTTGGGATGGCATGTGGACAGCCAATGGGCAAAGGCCATTTTCCCCCTGGCTGTGTGGGCATAAACCCCCAAAGTGGGTTTAATGTATGTATGAAACTGACCTCAGTTTCTAAGATGCGGCTGCTGATATACCAGACTAACCACGTCATCACAAAGGGCTAAAATCAGCAGCATGCACCAATTTTAGCCCAAGTCACTCACAGAGCTGGTCAGCTCCCATGACATGACACTCCACCAGCTCCGTGGGTGAAGGAGGGTGGAGCCGGTGCATGCCACTGAGAATAACTGTGTTGCTGTGCAAACTATGGGGGTAAGCTGCATGCGCTCATGCTTCCCCCCAACTGATCACTCTCACTTGGATCTGGTCAATTCAGGGCATGGATCTCCACATTCCCCACAGTCCTTTATGAACCAGAGCGATGCTGGTGGCTGTTGACGAGGTTGTTACATAGAATCATAGAATCATAGAATCAACGAGTTGGAAGAGACCTCATGGGCCATCCAGTCCAACCCCCTGCCAAGAAGCAGGAATATTGCATTCAAATCACCCCTGACAGGTGGCCATCCAGCCCCTGTTTAAAAGCTTCCAAAGAAGGAGCCTCCACCACATTCCTGGGCAGAGAGTTCCACTGCTGAACGGCTCTCATTCAAAGACATGGCTATGTCTTTGAATGTTATTTACAGATTTTTAAATGCAGTGATAGCTAGTGATCAAAATTGTGTACTACTATCCCTATGCTTGCTATAGTATTGGCTAGGGACTTCCATACCAATGGGATCATGAAAACACTCTGAAATTTAAAGGAATACATTATCTGAAGTTCTGAACCTATTTTGGGCGTAGAATTCAGCACCTTCAATAGCTCTTTTAAAGTGTGGATTGATACCCAAAATGGATTCTGGAAGGTGTTACTTGTCAATCTTTTGTTGTGTTCTTCTTTGTCTTTTGAATAAAATCTGGATACCTTGTAGCCTTCCATTGGTATGCATTATATAACTTGAGATAGAAAGTGGCTTTTAAAAAAAGGCTGACTTGTTTTGTCAATACATTTGCCTTGTAAGCAACTTTCATAAAATCTGTTTGATTTGAGTCTGATGAGACATCCTGATAATGAATTGTTTCAGAGAGCATGAATACATTTGAAAACCTGCTGTAGACTAAAATAAAACAGCCTATCAGCAATACTGTGCACAAGAAGCAAATACATCTATTCCAATTATCACAGGCCTAGGCATTGCGATTGCTGTTTTCTTGGAAACTTGTGCAGAATACAATTACTCTGCGTTTCTTAGCTTTTGGAAATTAAGAGTCATTTGGGGTCAAGCAAAAAAAAAAAAAAAAGCTCTGGGATGCTGTCTAATGCCATGATCATGATCATTTAGGTTTCCACCTTTTAGAGGCATTTACACAAGGATGATTAGCCTCAGACCACTAGAGTTCAAAAACCGAATGCTGCTCTATCCAAAAAATGACAATTTATTTATTTGTTTGTTTATTTTACTTGTATCCCACCTTTCTCTAACCAGAAGGGGACTTACGACAGCTTTACTTATGGCAATTATTCAATGCCTTTGAACAACAGTTGAAACACATTAACTTAGAAATTGAAAAATTAAAATTAGATGCACATAAAAACATATAAAACATTGCAATCACTACTAAAATCACACCATCCACAATTGTAATCCTGGTCATTCCAAAAGTCATGGCACATAATTCCATAGCTATTATTGTACTATAGTTAATCTCCAAATGCTTGACCCCAGAGCCAGGCTTTCACTTTCCTTCCAACCACCATCACAACAAATCCTAAACTTAGATGAGCATGTCAAGGAAAGCTAGACTGTAAGTATTCAACTTCATTCTGATCAATTTGTTTGGACACAGTTTTGGAAAATTAAACCAGGAGCATCCAACCATATGAGGTGTCCAATTCCCCCCGCCTCCCCCAATAAGCTTTAAGATATAATGCTTCTTCACAAAAAACTGATAATGTTTGTGTTGTGTACTTGGATAACCAACATCTTTGTCTCTAGGGATATTCTGTTGATGCATGCCCTTTCGTTACCCCTAAAAAGTGATTTCAGGAATGACAGGGAAAGATTTCTTATTTGCATCTTTCCTAATAGTGGGCAATTTCTTTCTCTTGCTGTTGAAACATCACTTGTTAGAAATACTTTCCACCCACAATGTTAGAAACAGTTTTCTCCCATCTGTACCTGTTTTCTGTAGTCTTCTTGCTGATACCTCATGCACATTTATCACAAATTGATTTTTTGGAAGCTAAACTACTGCAGAGGGCAGAGGGGGTTGTGGCCTGTTTCCAAGGGCCCATGATATGCATCTAGGTGGCTAGTTTTTCATACTTGCTGTAGGTTGTCTGCATTAAACCTGGTCAATTTTAAGTTGAGAATTATAATCTGCATTTTATCAATGGACTTGTATTTTAACTCTGTGTCTTGTATATCTTTTAATAGTGCTTTATCTCTTGTTTTAATGATTTTGAATCCTGCCTCAAGCCACAGAGAGGTGGGTCACACATTTATTATTATTATTATTATTATTATTATTATTATTATTATTAACCAATATTCCAAATCAGAGAACTTTAACAAGCATAGCAATTACCAGACCACCAATTATTGCTTCCACTCAGAAAATCATTGACTTGCAAACAAAAACAAAAAACCCCCACAGTGGCCATCTAGATCAGCCCTTTGCCATAAAAAATATTTAACTAACACAATCCCAATAGATGGTCTTCCAACTTCTATTTAAAGACCTCCAAAGGAGGAGAGGAAATCCAAGGCAGTCTATACTACTATCAGAAACCTCATTCACTCAGTTTTTCCTTATATTATCCCACTGTTTTTTGTTCTAGCTTCGGGAGCCCAATCTACATTGTCATATGAACTGCATTATAATGGTCAGTGTAGGCTCATATGATGTACACTGAATTGCATTGAACTGATTATATGAGTCTACACTGCTACATAATCCAGTGGATGCAGTTAATTTGAATTCTGAAACTATATTATATGACAGTGTAGATGGGACTTCAAGCAACAGTAAACAAGGACACTTCGTTTTCTACATGACTTCCCTTCCAATATTTAAAGATAGGCATTGCCTAATCTTTCATCTTCTCTAAGCTAAACATATCCAGCTCCCTAAGCTATTCTTCAGGGGGCTTAGCTTTCAGAACCTTTACCTTTCTCTGGACATAATCCTGCCTGTTGATATCCTTCTTGAACTATAGAGGCCAGAACTAGTAGATAGAGCATTCCAGGTGAGGTATGATCAAAACAAATTATAGTGATGCTATAACTTCCTTCTAGACATTATACTCAAGGCATTCATAGTCCAAAAATGGTTGATTAATTTAAATCAATTGCTCAATTAAGACACTGCAATTAGAAACCAGTACTCCATCCTGGACATCATTTCCCTGTTGATGCATCTCAGAATTGCATTGGCTTTTTAGCCACCCATCATATTCATGTTTAGCTTGAGTATGATGAGTTAACTAATACTTAGCTTGTCTTCCACTAAGACCCCCTAGATTTTTTTCACACCTTCAAACCAGTCATATTATAGTTATGCATTTCAATTTTTTTCCATTTTAAAAATTATTGCTGTTGAAATTCATCTTGTTTGTTTTTGGCCTAGCTCTCCAATCTGTCAAGGTCAGTATGAATTTACATCTCATTAGAATTCCCCTTATCTCTCTCCTAAACAGCTTGGGTACACTACAGGCTGTTGATTATATTGCATTTTATATTTTCATTTGTTGTTGAAAGATGTCTGGAGGGGAATATGCCCTAAAGGTTGACTACAAATACATTTCAACTCAAATTAAGCCACCAGGTCACCACCAGGTGGATTTCTGTCTGCTGGCCTTTCTCCTATCTGAAAAATGCCTATCTCCAGTTGATCACTGTGTTTTTCTGGCAGTATTACTGTGGCATTTCATTAGTGGCAATGTTACCATCTGTGCCAGGTTGCTTCTATAAGCTGACTCAGCCATCCTTGTAATTTACACTGAAGTAGCTGTGCCAATGATATTTATAGAGCTCAGTCCTTCAAGCCTTGCTCAGTCATCAAGAACATTAGCAAAAGGGTGGCCAGCAAGGAGGAGGAATTTTAAAAGGCTGAGCTACACAAAAAGATACCATTTTGCGCATGTTTATTCAATCAGAGCTTCCTGTGGGAGCAAGGAGGAATTGGAGAGAGATGAACCATTAAAAAACAGCTGTGACTTTTCACTTAGTATTTTGAGGGGTATATAGAACACAACAAAGCATTCCCTTTTGCAGCCATAGCCTATTTATATGTCATAATTCAAATATACTTCCAAAGGAAAGTTTAATAAACTTTTGGACATTAACTTGAGACCAAATTTGGCAGGCCACTAGAGGAAGGAACTCTCATAATTTTGGGCTTCCTATCTGCATCTGTGTGACCATTGCAGGATGGAAAAGCAATGTTGCATGACATTGATTTTTGATAACACACTTCTTATGTTGTTATGAATCAGCTACTGAGAAGGTTTTTCACAATTCTTTGCTATACAAAATTAATGGTCTGATCACAAGTAAAAAAAGTATTCTTTTTTTACCTTGATGTATATGATGAAACAAATTAAGTCCCCAAGCTAGTAGTTCACAAGCCATTATGTATTTCAACACCTGTCTGCTTTGGATGGTCTTTCAACTCACCAAAGGCTAAACCCCAATATGGCAGGTATATAAGAGCATAATGTTAAAGCAATCTCCATCTGTCTATGTTTTTAATCACAGGTTTTAAAAAGCCAATTGTTCAGAATTGCTTTCTCCTTTGATGCTTTACAGTCTCTCTAGCCAGTTTCCAAAGCTCTGCTAGAGGTATGCTCCTCAAGTCATGTTTACTTTTGGTAACTCTATTAATTTCATAATGTTTTCTTGGGCAAAAATACTTGCTTAAAATACTAAGTTGTATGCTTCCAAAATATAGCATACAACATAAGGAATTCCTTAGGCAACTCCCATCCAAGTAAATAAGAATGAACTAGGAAAGGAGGTCAGATTGTGTTTCCTGTAGCAATTCCATCTATCTAGAATCATAGTTGTAAGAGACTTCATGATCCATTTAGTTCAGTGATTCCTAACCTTTGGGCCATGATGCCTAAAATAAGATCTGTGGCTCTAGATTATTAAATATGGTTTTCTGTGGGCAGGCAGATGGTGACTACTGGATGGCATATCAGAAACTAGAGTAGATTGGATCTATCAAATGCAATTTTCTGAATCAGCACCCCAAATAACCAAACTGAATTATAAAGTTGACCAAAAAAATGTATTTGTAACCCTATTGGTCCTAATGTTGGAGAGTGGTCCCTGGTCAAAATGAGATGGACAGGATATAAATGTTTTAAATAATAAATAAATATCTGTATTTGTAGATTCCGCCATCCATGGCTTTAAAATGTGCCAAAAAGGAAACCTTCATTTTGCAATTTTATATATGAGGCATCATTTTACTATGCCATTGTACATAATGAGATAATAAAATATGATGAAATGTAATGGGCCCTTGTTATCTGCTGAGGATCCTGGAAGCAAACCTCAGTAGAAAACAAATTTATTTATTCATTCATTTATTTAAAACATTTATATTCCATCCTTCTTACCCCAAAGGGGACTCAGGGCAGAGCACAATATACAAATGGCAAACATTCAATGCTGGAACATGAATTCATTATATGCATACATAAACATTAAAAAGCTTTCATGGCTGGAATCACTGGGTTGTTGTAGGGTTTTTGGGGGGGCTATATGGCCATGTTCTAGAGGCATTCTCTCCTGAGGTCACAAACTCTGAGGATGCTTGCCATAGATGCAGGCAAAATGTCAGGAGAGAATGCCTCTAGAACATGGCCATATAACTCAAAAAAACCCACAACAACCCAAACATTAAAAACATTTATCTCAGCATTAAAATACACTGTTTAAAACCATCTCAATTATCTGTGTCAAATCTGATTGGCCTGGTAAGGTTTCCTATCGCTGCTTTATTGCACTGCCTCAAAAGCTCGGTCCCACAGCTAAGTTTTCTGATGGATAGGAGGGAGGAGGCCAATCTGATCTCACCAGGAAGGGATTTCCATAGCTGAGGGGCAATCATTGAGAAGGCTCTCTCAATGATTGCGCCTGTGACAATGGTGGGATAGAGAGCAGGGCCTCCTCGGAGGATCTTATTCTCTGCAATGGTTCATAGGGGGAGATGTGTTCAAATAGGTAAATTGGGTTGGGGCCATTTAGGGGTTTATAGGTCAAAGCCAGCACTTTGAATTGTGCTCGGTAGCCAACTGGCAGCCAGTGAAGCTGGCATAACATTGGCCTACTGTATTTCATTTTAACTTATTGTCCCAATCACTCTTCAAATGATTTATTCTGAAATATGCATTTCTTTCTGTTTGTAACAAAATCTTTATTGTCCATCTTCTTCTATATGTGGCCTCCAATCCCGCAGCCTCTTTTTGTCTCCTGCAATTACATTCATACTATACCTTTCCAAACTGAACCTTTGTCTCATATTATCACAGCCATATTTATCTCATATTATCTCAGCTGTTAGAATCTCCTTGAGCAGAGTCAGTTTCCCTTGATGCTATTCAGCACAGTATCTGAGTCATTACTCATAGTTGCTGACCACCTTATCACCTGAAGAAGAGGAGTTGTCTTCCTGAAACAGGGTATTTGAAAAAAAAAACCTGAGCACCCTGTTGCACTGTTATTGTACTTGCAACTGGACCTTTTCACTCCTTGTATTGGAGGATTTTCATCCTATTTGGCCTTTGTTTTTGAGAGCTGTGCCCCATTATTATCTTCTCCATCTTGCATAATAGCTACATAACCAATCATCTGTTCACCTTTACTCCTTTTGGAAGATTTCTTCATTGGATTTAGACCCCTGAAGCCTTCATACATTGGGACTGATATCAGACTGAGACACTTGCTGTTTGAGAGCAGTTGCTCCTTTTTCATTGTATTTCTCATTTCATTGCATTGAGCTTTGTTTTGGGGATTTTGGTATCACTATATGCTATATGGTCATTACAGTTTTCCTATTGCATAGACTATATTGTGGGTTTTTTTTGCATATCTTACAAGAACTCTGGGAATTTGCTTAGACATATTATCTCAGCCAATCCTGACCTATATATTTGCATGCTCTCTGTCAGTCATTATACCATGTCAATCACACAGTCGACATACACTGACCAATGTAACTGCTTACCATATAAATACAGTGAATTAGACATTTGCTATTGCTTCAAGGATTGGGTTACTGTACTTTATAGACATGATAGCTTAGTATAAAGATTGAAAAATAAACACTCCAAACTATTTTTCAAGAGTCTTATAAGTCTCACTTAATACTCAACAAGACCATCCATTTCTCTACAGTATTACTTCAGACTGCCTTCTCACTTTATTGCTGCTCCTGAACCAGATCACCATGGAAACTACACCAGTAGTTGGTTCCTCTTGCCTCATTGGGTCATTGGGTTTAAGCAGACTAATTCTTTTTCCCAAGGACAGGGAGTCTACAAGTTGCCTTTGGGAAGGGTTAAGTAGAATGACCGTCTCCACACAGAGTCTTTATTCCTAAGGACTGCCAAAGAAAAACAGCAGCAAGCATGATAGAAAATATGCTCAGAGAGCTCTCAGAACCACTGTCAATAATATTTGAGAATTCGTGGAGAATGAGAGAAGTCCCAGCAGACTGGAGGAGGGCAAATGATGTCCCTATTTTCAAGAAAAAGGGGGAAAAGGGGGACCTAAACAATTACTGTCCAGTCAGCCTGACATCAATACTATGACATATTCTGGAGCTGATCATTAAGGAGGCAGTCTGTAATAACCGAGAAAAGAATGCTGTGATAACTAAAAGTCAACATGGATTTCTCAAAAACAAGTCAGGCCAGATTAATCTTATCTCTTTTTTTGATAGAGTTACAAGCTTGATAAATGCAGGGAATGCTGTGTATGTAGCATATCTTGATTTCAGTATGGCCTTTGACAAGGTCCCCCATGATCATCTTGAAAACAAACTAGTAAAATGTGGGCTAGCCACAATACTACTGTTAGGTGGATTTATAATTGCTTAAGTGACCAAACCCAAAGGGTGTCACGGATGGTTCATCCTGAAAAGAATGACTGTGAAGTGCCGCAGGGTTCAGTGCTGTTCACCATCTTTATTAACTTGGATGAAGTTTTGGAAGGCATGCTTTGCAGATGGTGCCAAATACTCCGGAAGACAGAAACTGAATTCAAAATTACTTTAGAGACCTGGGCCAAAACTAACAAAATGAATTTCAACAAGTAGAAATGTAGGATATTACACTTTGGAAGGAAAAAAATTTGAAATGTACAGGATGATGTGATGCCTGGCTTGACAACAGTACATGTGAAAAAGATCTTGGAGTCTTAGTGGACAACAAGTTGAACAGGAGCCAACAATGTGATACAGCAGGTGAACAAACCAATGGGATTTTGAGTTGCATCAAAAGCATAGTGCCTAAGGATTTCATCATGTGTACCCCACCCCATTTCTCAACACTTTAAAAACATTTCATGGACAACATACCACAGATCACATCATACTATGCCAGGAGACTTCCAGTTGTCATCTGTGGTATTTTGGAAGAAATTCCTGAGTGCAATAGCTGTTCAAGTGTGAAATTCTGTGGTGGAAGCTTCTTCTTTGGAAGCTTTTAAACATAGGCTGGATGACCATCTGTCCTTGTGTTTTTCCTGCATGGAAGAGTGGAGCCCATGTAGTCTCTTCCAACTCTATTATTATATGATTATAAGTATTTGTGTCCTGGAAAGGTAGTGATATATTAAGCATAACCATATAATATCCTTGGATGGTGGTATCTTCTGTATAATAATTATAGCACTTATAGTTGAACAACAATAGCTGCATCCTACAAAGTCCTGGAATTTGTAGTTTGGCAAGACATGACATCTATCTCACAAAGAATTCACAAACTATATTTCCCAGGATGCCATAACACATAATGATGATAGTTAAAGTGGTCTCAAAACATTTACTGTGTAATTTAAAAATCCAGAGAAGAAGAGTAGTAAATGAAATGTAGTGCTACATGGAAAATGGGAAGATAACGGCTCGACCTGTACATCCCCAAAATCTCTTTCCCTCATCCCCAAATATCTGGAAACATCCTCTGTTTGCTTCCACTAACCACAAATTGCAAGAAATGACACAAAAATCAAATTCAATACAGCACTAGATCTGAGCTCTTGGCTCTAAGGTGATGTGAGGTCATGTAGAAATTCTAACTGAAAGTTCTATTGTTTTGCAAGGGCCGCAGTCATCAGGAAATGGATATCCATGTGTGAAAACAGCTCTTAGCAAATGCACAGGGGAAAACATGGATCCTATTCCTCTTTCCCTCTTCTTCTCTTTTTTCCCCTGACAACCATAAAATGAGCAAGAAGTTGTAAGTTTCTAGTTACTCCCTTGTTACTTTCTGAAGCAGTGAACTTTGCCCTAACTTTATATGAATATATTTATGAAGCAATGCTCAGACAAGATTGGTCTTCGGCACCATATCCTTAAGTGGATTATCATTATTTGAGGTTCTTGCTTGTTCTTTTCTCATTGTTAAGTTTTTTTCATGATATTCTATGGCATGTAGTCCCTCAAGTGGCAATTGGAACACGAGAACAGGCCTGAATCTTATGTTTGTGGGAGTAAAGGTTGGGAATTATAATAGGAATGGATACAGTCAAATATGTGCAAAGTAATTTTACATTGAAAAAAATTTTTTTCAATTTATTTAGGCTTCAATCTGTAAAATTCTTATAGCAAATGTTCTTCTTTTCTTGTTTTGTTCAAGATGGACAAGAAGAAAATGTTCATGGCATTCATTTATATGCTACATAAAGAGATTAGTCTTATAAAATCTATAATATCTTGGAGACTGCTTTAACATATTTAATTTTTTGTGTGTCAGGAGCGACTTGAGAAACTGCAAGTTGTTTCTGGAGTGAGAGAATTGGCCATCTACAAGGATGTTGCCCAGGGGATGCCTGGATGGTTTTACCATCCTGTGGGAGGCTTATCTCATGTCCCCACATGAGAAGCTTCCTGGATTCAAACCTTTCAGTCAGCAGTCCTGCCAGCACAAGGGTTTAAACCAATGTGCCATATTGATTAAGAGGGACCAAGTATAGTGTGGTGGCTTGAGGCTTGGATAAGATTCCAGGATACCTTTTGAATCTGTGCTCAGCCATAGAAGCAAGCTACAGTCTCTCTTCCTCAGAGGAAGGTAATGTCAAACTCCTTCTGAATAAATTTTACTAATAATGATATGGCCACCATACCATTATGCTTGAATGCACGTGTAATAGTAACATTTCACATTGCCATGATGCTGAGGGTGTCTATACACACATCCAGTGGGATGGTAGACAGTGTCTGCTGTTTCCTTGTTACCTTTGTGCAGTAACCCAAAGAATGGCATAAAATTCCCCACCCTCCTCCTCCTCTTCAGAGTCCACAACATCTGCTGCTAGTTCTTGGGTTTGAAAGTTTAAAACAAAAATTGGGCCTTTGATAAATGTTAGTGAATACAACTTTGCTGTGAATTTGGAAATGGACACACACATCATGCAATATGTGTGACACTAAAGATGCATGCAAACCAACCATAAACTTAAGCTTCAGAATCTATATAAATAAAAATGCAATGTTTGTGTGTGGGATTAATGTAACTGAAAAACCACTGGATGAATTGACATCAAATTTGGACACTATATAACTATCAGGCCATCGAGTGACTATCACTCATAAAATCACTGAAAAACACAGCAGAAGAGACTTAAAAAGCCAAAAATTACATTATGATACATGCTCAAAACCACACACACATACACTTGGAAACACACATATATACACATATACACAAATATATACACACATACACACACACACAAAACACATATACACAGACTGGGCCACAGCAGTATGTGACAGTAGACGGCTAGTACTCAATAAACTTCTATCCCTAGGAAACTCTTATCATCCTTGGTCCAGCAATGCAGTGATTGTAACATACAACATAGCAACCAGTTCTCTGTATTTTTCAGGTATACAAGTTGTGATGTACAGTTTTATTTCTCAGAATCTAAAATGTATGGTTGGTCAATATGTGTTTGGAGCATGATATTGTATAATATTCACAGAAGCCTCTTTTGCACAAACTGAAGAAGAAGAATCTCAGCAAGTTTAACTTTTTTGTTTTTGCTGCCAACACCAATCTGGTTTACAATTACTCCAAGTCTTGAAATTAATGCATTGCTTCCCTGTACGTGTGGAGAAGTTTATCATTCTGTAGATGTTATATCCTCCTCTGTCTCATTTCTCAATAACACCAAGTGCTTCTTTTGATTTTTCAGGATGTACATTCTGGGGAAAAAAAACGAAAAAGAAAAGAAAAAGAAAAGAAAAATTCTAAAACAAACTTGGGACGAAAGATGCTTCACATCACAACACATCCAAGAGAGTAAATACATTATTTATTATATGCTTCTTCTATCGAAATAAGTTTCAACACAAGGACTTTTACCTTGTATAATTCTGACCTTTGATATTTGCTTCATGCTACACGTGAAGCTTCTCATTGAAATAATTGTCTCCAGAACTGGGTGGTGGAAGCAATTGTGATGTAGCATTGCTACTTGGGGAAAAAAACCCAGATATGCTTGGAATTTTTTACAGAGTAAAATAATTTTTAAAAAATCATAAACAATCATAAATTAATTATGTCATATGAAGATTTATGTGTCTATTTCATGAAAATTATGTTGAAACATGTATATGCTGAGTAAGCTTTCTTGGACTTGAACTTAAAGCCATGTCATATACTTATTATATTAAGAGACAATAGCAAAGAGGGGCCAGCAGACTTTGAAATTGGGTTTACTAGGTATTGAATTTTACCCAAAATAGATCCTTAGCTTGCTTGAAACAAGAAAGCAATAAAAATGCTTTGGTTCATTCTGAAATTACCACCTCCTTCTCTTAAGAGATTCAGAATGGCTTCTTTGCAGTGTTAAGCTCATATGTAGACATTTCTCAAGTTAGTTGCACATAAAAATCACATAGGATACATACCAAAATAGTTCAGAAGGGAACAGCAGGGGAGAGCAATCCCACCCCTGCATCCTAGTTCTATGTGTTGAATCTATAGAGATTACATGTCTAGGGACCTGACCGATGCAGTTGCTTTTATTTCATACGATATTGCATTACATTTGTAGAATAGAGGAACTGTGTTTGGTAGGTTAGGCTACACAATATTAATCAACCTCAGTTAATAAATTTCATTTCTGATTAGGGACTTAGAGTTCAGCCTCTCTCTTCATTTCTAGTCCAACCTATTGACTCGTATACCACATTGTCTCATATCTGTTTCACTACTAATCTTCCCCAAATGTGCATTAATTCATCTTTTTAAAATACTTTTCTAGTGGCTCTGCAAAAAATAAATGCTTCTGATCAAAATGGCATTTAATTTTTTTCTATGAAATTAATTTGTAAAGGTTAATTGAAAGAGAAACAAACCTCAGGCCATTATGTAATTTTTCATGAAAAATCAGATGAAAGATAGTCACCTTTTATTTCAACCCCACCCCCTCCCCCCAAAAAAACCAATGGTCCGCCCAGCAGCTTTCTAGTTTAGGTTTTCTGTGTTAAGTCAATAAAGTGTGTTTCTAGGCATAAAAACTTCACGGCATATCCAATCACTTGTTCAAAAAATACCATCTGTGCTTTGCTGGAAATCTGGCAGTAGTGACAGAGTTCATTTGAATCCTCAGGATTCATAACAATTAAACATATAGAAAATTCTTGCCCTGAGCCAGATTTTTACACTAGGAAACTCCTACAGTATAAAACTCATCAAAACATCTAAATGTCTTCATTTCCAGAAAATGAATTGTAAATTATACATTATTTTGTCTTGTGGATGTGCTACCTTCCTTGTCAAATAAAAGTGCATGTTAAGTGTTTCCTGCAAATGCATGAAGAAACCACCTAAGATGTGGACAGCAGAAACATCAAAATTCACCTCCAGTATTTAGTATTTAGGGCCTCATCAAATGCAGAAAGAGGAGCGTCTTCTCCCTGCTTCTCTCCGCTGCTGAAATAGAATCCCATGGAGCTAACAACAACAATAACAACAACAACTTTATTTTTGTACCCTGCCTCCATCTCCCCGAAGGGATTTGAAGTGGCTTACAAGGTGACGAGCCTGATCAACATGGTTAAAATATAGCACATTACAATATTTAAGCAACAACATCACATGATGCTGGGCAATTTCCAGTGGGACTCCATGGGGCTCCATTTCAGCAGAGAACTAGAGACCAGAGTGCCCCTGGAGGAGCTGGGTGTTACCTGACTCTCACTGAAGAATGTGCGGAAAGAGATAGCAGGGAAAGACGGATCTGAAGGGGGAAATGATGTGTGAAAACAGGAAAAGACCCAGAAACTTTTCGACAAACCCGTTGTATGTTCCCTGAGTCTTCCAGAGACATTGTGAGAACTATGAGATTATATCCTAAGGTCCAAGGTTTGGTGAGGCAACATTCCAGGGGAAACTTGTGAAAGATTAATACAGGACAAATGAAGAAGCCGCTCATCATAATTCGCAATTTTGGGGTCTAATTTTTGATAACATCTGGAACAGGACAGAATAAAGGTAAATCAGGGACTGAAAATAAACACTTTGTTATTCAAATCATTGAGCTTATAATAGTATTGGAAGGAAATGTGAGATATGAAAAACTCCTAGGCAAAGGGTTTGTGACTTATTATAAAAGTCATAAAATGCCTTCCCTAATTCTTGTAATATTTGATAGCTTTAGTATACTCAGGAATCGAAGTTTTGTCCCTTTTGTAGTAGGTCTATTTTTTTTGTGCATTCTCAAGCCAAGCATTGTCTTGTGGGCAGGGGGATAACAAAAACAGGGGAAATCACTGTGGAGCAGGAGGGTTAATTCAACTTTTTTTGTTAATTCCAATGTCGGCATCATTTATTTCATCCCAGCCATTTCACTCTTGAGTCATTTGACTCTTGAGTTTACTGCCCATTAGAAAAATATAGCAAAACCTTCAGACAATGCATGATTTTGAGATGTGCAAGTTTGACAAAGAGTATGTGTGTTTTCAAGTCACCTGTCAACTCACCGCAACCCCATGAAGATCCTGTAATATGTATTTTTGAGAGTTACTTTAATGTATGGATTAATCGCGAAGAAATATGGTATGATGGCTCGGGGGTTGGTTACAATTCCAAGAGACCAAGGTTTGAATCCCTGCTCAGGTATAGGAACTCCCTGGGTAACCTTGAGTAAATTATATTTTCTCAGCTTCAGAAGAAGGCAAAAGCAACCTTCCTCTGAACAAATTTTGCCAAGAAAACCCCATGATTTCACCTTAGGTTCACTTTAAGTCGCATACACTTGAAGGCATGCTATAACAACAAGGCACAATATTGGCTGTTCTTCAAAGTGATTGTGTATACGTTGATTTTTGTGTTTTCAAGAAAATTTCCCTTTAGATAGATATGTTTGAATGTGGCTTATTGAGACCAATCTGTCTAAGAAGCACTACTGCCAAAGATAAAAGACCTTATATAGGCTTGTATATTGCAGGTGCTCTGTGACGTTATTTTTTGCTGTTCCTTGGGTCTGTTCAAGGGTTTTTAACACAGTTACAATTTGGAAAGAAATATACTCAAAATTTTCCCCAACCCTTTAGCACCCCAGCAACCAGCAAACATTCCTCATTAAATGGGTCTCCCTATGATAGCTTCATCTCAGGGTCTCCATAAACTGGAAACAACTTGAAGGCACATAGCAACAACCACAGCTTTTCTAGTTAATTATGAACTGTTCCATAAACAAATAAGGATTAGATCAAAACCAGAGTGACTATAGTTGGAACAGTACTGGTTGTTGAATTAAGAGGGATTTTGAAATAACTGTATTTTCAGAATTTGACATATGCTCCCCTTCGGGAGAGTTTCACAGCTTTGAGATTATGTCCTCAGCATGGTTGGAGTGTAAATATAATCAAATCTTACAAATCAACACTTTTGTTTTTGTGATGCAAGGAAAATAGCACACACTGGCCACAACGTTTTTTCTTGTCTTGCTTACAGAGATCCCAGGGAAAGAGTCTCAATAACTATTTGTTAAACCAATGGGATTTATTTTCCAGATATTATTATGCATTTTCTTCTTTTGGGATATGATGACTCATAATGTACACTGAGCATTTTACTATTTGTGGGCAAACTTCTATTTATTCTGAAATTATTTAAATTGCATTTCTTCCTTTCCTAAGATCAATGCCTGTAAAACAATAAAAGTTATGTTACAAAAGTTTGGGCCTTCCATCAGAAATGTATTATAATTACGTTATAATTCATTATAGTTGTACTAGTAGACTCTGAATGTATATTAGCTTCAATGGGTTTGGTAGCTCTACTGACAGTATGGGATAAGAAGCTACAATCTATATTACACCTGAAGCATGAAATTGCTTCTATTCCTCCCCAAAATTATCAATGTGTAAGACAAATAGAAAGAAGTTATCATCTAGAAAGTTAATGTTGCAGCTGGGAAAATCAGTCTCAACATGCTGTTTGGCATGCCAGGTTTTAGCAATTAAATAGATCGCAAAGCTTCCTCGAATTAATAGCAACATCCCCAGGATTAGGAACAATGCCCTTCTTTTTCCTTGAGTTTGGGAGTCAAACCATGTTGTCAAAATTGAGCGATATTTCCCTCCTGAAAGAATGAAATCTAGTGGGTGAATAACATCTGACTAAGGAATGTATATGTTATATAGAGTCAGTCAATTTCTTATCCCTTGAAAAAAGGAATTAACACTATTGCATGATAGAATACATATTTTCCTGAACCACAAGGTTAAATTATATTTGTTTGTTTACAGCTAGAGACATATATTTGCTAGATAATTGCAAGCCAGACATGGGATGTCACAACAAACTATGGATAGTTTAAACCACAAAGTGAATGCCGTTGATCTTTGTTTTGTTTTTAGGTGCATGAAAGAAATAAAAGACAGTAGTGCAGAAACTGTACACAAGCTTGAAATGCCCTCAAAGAAGTGAAAAATCTTATATATCTTTTTTCACCTAAAACTCCCCCAATTTCTCAAAGCAACGTGGGCCCACGTTGGCTGAGGAATATTGGGAATTGTAGACCAATAAAGTAACTTTCCAAACCCTGGTGCAAAGCCAGAAAGTTATTTTTGTTCTTTACAGTATGTTCTGTCTACGTGATCTTTCTGAAAGAAATTGCATTTATTACCCACAAGGAGAGCCGGGTAGTGAAATAATAATAATAATAATATTATTATTATTAATAATAATAATATTGACAAACTGCACCAAAGAAGGCTGACCAGAATGATGGAAGGTCTTGCTTCTAAGCCTTACGAGGAGTGGCTCAAGGAACTGGGTCCATTTAGTTTGAACAAGTAGCCATGTTTAAATATTTGAAAAGATGTCATCTTGAAGAAGCAAGGTGTTACTCCACTGGATAAATGAATTCAAACTGAGAAGTGTTCATAATGAGAAGTGTTGGTTTCTAATATATGTAATTTATTCATACTTGTGGGTAAAAAGTATTTCTTGTTTCTTTGCCAGTGTTGATGTGGAGAGTGTCTGGTTTGCCTACACTGGAATAGGCAACGTATAATTGTCCTTTTTTGGGGCCCCTTTCAAATCTTTGATACTGCATCTGTCATATACATATATGTGTGTGTGGCTGGATGGCCCTTTGTCAGAAGGGCTTTGATTATGTTTTCTTGCCCTGGTGAAGGGAGTTGGACTGGATGGCCTTAAGGCAGTATTTCTCAACCTGAGAAGTCAAGACCCCAGGTGGGGGGGGGGGGTCACCAGGGGGGTGTCAGAAGGGTCACCAAAGACCACCAGAAAACACAGTATGTTCTGTTGGTCATGGGGGTTCTGTGTGGGATTTTTGGCCCAATTCCATCGTTGTTGGGGTTCGGAGTGCTGTTTGATTGTTGGTGAACTATACATTCTAATAACTACAACTCCCAAATGTAAAGGTCTATTTACCCCCAAACTCCATCTGTGTTTATATTTGGGCATATTGAGTATTCGTGGCAAGTTTGGTCCAGATCCATCATTGTTTGAGTCCACAGTGCTCTCTAGATGTAGGTGAACTACAATTCCAAAACTCAAGGTCAATGCCCACCAAACTCTTCTAGTGTTTTCTCTTGGTCATGGAAGTCCTGTGTGCCATGTTTGGTTCAATTCGATTGTTGGTGGAGTTCAGAATGCTCTTTGATTACAGGTGAACTATAAACCCCAGCAACTACAACTCCCAAATGACAAAATCATAATTTTTGGAGTGATGGTCACTCCTTGTGTTGTGAGACATTTTGTTGCCAAATTTGGTGTAATTTCGTTCATTGGTTCTTTTGTTTTTAAAGTACTCATTATGCACAGAGCATTTATATTTATATAGATTAGTTTTCTACTTTTTTATTGTACTGTGTGTTTATTTTATGCATTGCTTGTTTTAGGTACTTTGTGTCATTTGTAAGCTGCCCCAAGTCTCTTCGGGAGATGGAGACAGGGTGCAAAAATAAAGTTGTTGTTGTCGCTGTTGTTGTTGATGATGATGATGTTATCAGATCAGAACTTGAAAATATTACTCTTTCAGACTATAATGCACTAAATCCTGCCCAGCATTTTCATGGGCCATGCTGCCTTGTAGATACTGTTCTACTTTAAAAAACAAAACAAACAAACAACCTTTCTCAAAAAATGGAACAGATTGATATGATACAACAGATTTCTATATTCCCATCGGACTAGATTTCATGTTGAAATAGGAAAGTATGCTATATCTACAATGTTCAAAAAGTAAACAGATCTGGGTGTCAAGATGTGAAGTATTTCCCTATGAATTTAAATGTATGCTTTACTTTAGAATGAAGCCTACAGTTTGATCTTAATGATATATCTGGTGGCTTTTCCATTTCACCAACTTCTAAAAGCTCTGAAACATTTACCCTGTTTTTTACAACTTGTAGAAATTGTCAGCTCTGCTATTCAGAACTGCATTAACAGACATACTAATTGAAATGTTTATGGGCCATTATATTCATTGCATGCTAGAGCATCTTTTTCACTTTTAAAAGGAAGGGAAAATGCTCCATTTACCAAAAGCAAGGATTGTTGTCTGTCCTCTTTTTTCTAATTGTGGAGTAATCAGCATTTTACATTCTATTTACACTTCAAAGCAACAAGGAGCTCTACTTAGCAGCTGTGTAATTATGTTTCATTTGCAGATCATATTCACTTACAAATAATTTCTCCTAGTGGTCCATGGTGCATCACTGTATCACTTTTATGCTAGTGTGCCATTATTATCTTTTTTGATCCCAAGAGTCATGGCAGAAAGTAGTAACAGATGTGAATTATATCTTTAATCCAAGTCAATTCAACCGCTTCCCAGTGTTCACTTGTATTAACTAGGGTCAAACCCCTCTCTAAATATTTTCTAACATGAGACCTTTTGAAGGTTGATCTTCATAAGAAAACAAATCTGGTGACTCCTATTGCAAGACTGCAACCCAGGGGGAGATGGAACCTCAGAACCGGGAGTTGAATCTGGGTCCCTATGTTGGCCTGAAAGGGGGGGGGGATCTCCAATTGGCCATGTTTTCTTCATCATATCATTTCATTAAAAGATTTTGCCCTATTGAAACACCTCTCCCAAAGCAAAGTTCTGGCAGATGCATTGGGCTCCTTCCAATGGCAGTGTATGCCTGGGTATTTATTTATTTGTCGTGTCATCCGCAACCAGAACATTGTATTACATTTCTAACAGAACAAAACAAACAAACAGATTAAAAAAACACACAAATTTTGCAAACTTGATACCGCCGATTAAACGTCCTTTGACCAGTATCTGGCCACTTGGAGTGCCTCTGGTGTTGCCGCAAGAAGGTCCTCCATTGTGCATGTGGCAGGGCTCAGGTTGCATTGCAGCAGGTAGTCAGTGGTTTGCTCTTCTCCACACTCGCATGTCGTGGATTCAACTTTGTAGCCCCATTTCTTAAGATTGGCTCTGCATCTCATGGTGCCAGAGCGCAGTCTGTTCAGCGCC
This sequence comes from Anolis sagrei, assembly GCF_037176765.1. Taxonomy (NCBI): domain Eukaryota; kingdom Metazoa; phylum Chordata; class Lepidosauria; order Squamata; family Anolidae; genus Anolis; species Anolis sagrei. The sequence goes on from NC_090024.1 coordinate 28,444,969, forward strand.
TTCCAAGTTGCCCAGTCTTCTGTGTGCCCAGGGGGGAGTCTCTCATCTGGTATCACCCACGAATTGAGGTGCTGGGTGTGAGCCTGCCACTTTTGAACTCTCGCTTGCTGAGGTGTTCCAGCGAGTGTCTCTGTAGATCTAAGAAAATTATTTCTTGATTTAAGTATGCCTGGGTGAGTGTATGGAAAGGAGACATAGCCAGTGACATGAGAGAGAAGTGTGAAAATATACAAACAATATAAAAAAGAGAAACCCTGGGTTCTAGATAAAATCAAGTGTTAACTCTCTAGAAACTAAGGTAACTAAACTGAGACTGTCGTACTTTGGCTATATCATGAGAAAACATGACACACTGGAAAATGCAATAATTCTTGGTAAGGTGGAAGGCAATAGGAAAAGAGGAAGACCAAGATGGACAGACTTAATTAAAGAAGCCACAACCCTGACTCTGCAAGGCATAAGCAGGGCTGTGGATGACAGGGTGACTCAAAAGGTCTCTCATTCATAAGATCATCTTAAGCTCACAGGGATGAGGGAGCAAACTTGTTTTTTGCTTCCCTGGAGAACAATGGAACAATGGCTGCAAACTACAAGAAAGGATATTCCATCTGAACATTAGGAAGAACTTCCTGACTGTGAGAGCTGTTCAGCAGTGGAACTCTCTGCCCCGGAGTGTGGTGGAGGCTCCTTCTTTGGAGGCTTTTAAACAGAGGCTGGATGGCCATCTGTCAGGGGTGCTTTGAATGCAATATTCCTGCTTCTTGGCAGGGGGTTGGACTGGATGGCCCATGAGGTCTCTTCCAACTCTATGATTCTATGATTTTATGTTTCTATGATTCTAAATCAAAGTCAACATGGCAATTAAAGTAAAGTAAAACTAAAATAATCATTATCTTGACAGGGTCAGTATCAAGAGGGTAACTCAATCTTGCATAGATGAGCTGATCAACACTATGTATTGTGCTGACAAACTTCTTTCACTGTACAAATCACAAGGCAGGGTAAAACATGCATTGCTTACCTATCAGAACATGTGGTTCACATTGTACATCAAGGTAGCTTTGGCAAAAGCAGACACCAATCTGGTCCCTAATAACTGGGGCACTGGCATTTTCCCTAGCCTTTCAAATCCTGGCTACTTTACTGACACCATGGGGTGATCTTCCTTGTTAGAATTGTATCCATTCTTGGATCACATTAGGCAGTCATAATTTGTTCAGTCCCTGACAAATACCTTTTTGCTCATTTACCTGATACACAGCACTAATTGGCATCATCCAAAACTTTCTCTTTCTTTTTTCTCTGGGCTTCAATATAAAGCAACAAGATGGGGAAAAAGAAGCATGTCATAGAAAACCAAATTTTTACCCCACATCTCTGTTGTGTGAACTGCTGCTGTGTGAACTGTGAAGTGAGGGACAAGAATTTAATTACATTTCATAGCCTTGGGCAACCAATCTGACCACTGTGAGATACAAAACCAATAGTCTGAAAATAATATACTAATATGATTTTACCAACTGTGACTCTCCATGCACTGTGCATAGGAGAAGAAATCAGTAAACTCAAAAATAGCATCAATACTAAAACAGTACTCTTTGTGTATGTAATAGTGTCGCTAAACCTCAAAACAACCTCTTTCAGTTGTTTAATGTATATGCTAGAAAACATGGATGGCATTAATGTATATCAGACTTCCAGGAAGTCTGATCTTGATCATTCAGGAGGATCAATCATAAAATGGTGCCCCTAAATCTAATTACACAGACAACGCAAAAGAAAAACACGGCTGATGAACTGAAATGTCACCAAGAGGTTCAGAAGGAAAAGCAGAACTGGATCCTGTCTAAGTCAAATGGGGAACCAATTTTTGTCCTTGTACCAGGCCTCAGCAATGCATTTTCAGCAGCTGAAGATGTTCCTGAAAGTAACTAGGTGTGTACTCAAGTTATCTGCAGTTAGATATATTATAATTATTTTAAAGTAACTCTTTATAACAGTGGTTCTCAACCTGGGGTCCCCAGATGTTTTTGGCCTTCAACTCCCAGAAATCCTAACAGGTGGTAAACTGGCTGGGATTTCTTGGAATTGTAGGCCAAAAACATCTGGGGACCCCAGGTTGAGAACCACTGCTTTATAAGTTTAGTACCGGTAACATAGAGAAGCCACTGGCTTGGGGACACTTAAGGATGAGCAAGGAGCATCGAGTTTCATGGTAAAGGACAGCGGCAGAATTGGAAAAGAGGTAGTTAGGGAGACATTTCCCTGAACTATCAAAGCCAGTTATGGAATTGATGGTGAATGTATTTGTGTGCTCAGAAAGAAGTTTAAAGAACTGGGTGCTCAAACTTTCCTTTAAGTTGAACAAGATGGTAGTCTTTATAGTTTACATCAAGAATATAGCAGAGGTCATATACTGTAAGCACAGCCGGAATTGTGTTTCATTTTCAGAAGTGGCATCAGAACTATAACTTGTACAGTTCTGTACCCTTCATTTCCAATACGAAAATAGGGATATGTCTGTGAATTTGTAAAAAGTCTTGTTGACCATCAAAGTGACATAAGGCAATAATCAATTCAACATCAAAAACGGCAGTATTTTAAGCTGAAAAATCTTTGGATTTATATATTGCACTTGGGAAAGCTTAAATTAAAAAACTGAAAATACAACTGTATGCGTGCATACATACATGCATAGCATGATTACCGATAGGTGTAACATTAATGAAATATCTATATAAATATAATGTAATGTTCATTTGTGGGATTAACATAACTCAAAAACCACTGGATGAATTGACACCAAATTTGGTCACAATATACTTATCCACCTAGTCAAAGCCATGGTATTCCCTGTAGTAATCTACGGATGTGAGAGCTGGACCTTAGGGAAGGCTGAGCGAAGGAAGATAGATGCTTTTGAGCTGTGGTGCTGGAGGAAAGTGCTGAGAGTGCCTTGGACTGCGAGAAGATCCAACCAGTCCATCCTCCAGGAAATAAAGCCCGACTGCTCATTGGAGGGAAGGATACTAGAGACAAAGTTGAAGTACTTTGGCCACATCATGAGGAGACAGGAAAGCCTGGAGAAGACAATTATGCTGGGGAAGGTGGAAGGTAAAAGGAAGAGGGGCCGACCAAGGGCAAGATGGATGGATGGCATCCTTGAAGTGACTGGACTGACCTTGAAGGAGCTGGGGGTGGTGACCGCCGACAGGGAGCTCTGGCGTGGGCTGGTCCATGAGGTCACGAAGAGTCGGAGATGACTGAACGAATTAACAACAACAACCAATGAGTGACCATCACTTATAAAAACACTGAAAAACACAGCTGAAGGGACTTAAAAAGCTAAAAAATAAAAAATTATATTACAACACATGCACAAAACCACATATAGATATGCAAACACACATATACACAAATACACACATATGTATATACACACACAAAACACATACACAGACTGGACCACAGCAACACATGGCAGGGGATGGCTAGTATTTTTATAAAATCAAAATACCTTTAGTAGACGCTGTTTAGAAACTGGAGCTTTTGCTTAGCTCCATGGATTCTCCTCTCTGTCTCTCTCTGTGTGTCTCTCTCTCCCTGCAGCATCTACCGGATTCCTGGCTATGGCTCTGCAGGCTTCCAGCCCCATGCTAACTTTAAGTTTGTGTCACATGGCTCCTGGGGGGGGGGGGGGAACTAAGGATTACCCCGCCCACCACTCTCCGGGGCCAGCAAGAGTGACCAAAAGCTTTATTTACTGCAGAGGAGGCTCCTGTTTGGAGGAGAAAAGGTGAGAGGCAGGAGCCTGAGACTGGGGGCTGAGGCCTGCAAGAGGAGAAGTTTTGTGGGCAAAGATTCTTGGAATTGCTGGGTGCCTCTGAGCATGTGCAGAGTGATTCCTTGAGCTTTCCAAAGTTAATGGATTGCAACTCCTTTCATCCCCAAAACACTCTGGGGATGATGGGAGACGCCTTTGAGAAAGGATGGGAGATGAAACTAGAGGGTGCATCTGCACTGGGAAATTAATGTGGTTCAGTAGCATTTTAACTTAGTTCAAGGCTGTGAATCCCAGGGAGTTGTAGTTTGACAAGGCCTTGGGCTGCTTCTACAATGAATGCAATTCAGTACCACTTCCGCGGTTCAATAAATCGTGGGATTTGTTGTCTTGAGCCTCCTTTGCTGAGGAGTATAGGAAACTGCAAATCCCAGGATTTTGTAGCAGTCAAACTGAATTAATTCTACAGTGTAGATTAGGCATGAACAAACTTTGGCCCTCCTGGTGTTTTGGACTTCAAATGTAGGATTTATTTATTTATTTATTTTATATCCTATTTTTTCTCTTTGTACAGAGACTCAAACCGCCTCACAATTAAAAATATTACAATACAACTTACAATATAAAATATACAAAAATAAAACAGTATTGTCATGATATATTATATGTAGTATTATAATTAATATTTTATTATTGCTGGGTGTCTTCCTTGCTATCTTTTTGTAGACAAGTGAAGATCCTTTTGTTTCATCAGGTCTTTGAAGGATGATTGCACAGGAAAAAGACCTTTCATGTACTGTGTTTTCAGTAGGGTCCATTTGTTTGAGGTGGTCTCTGCCTTGAGTTGTAAGTCACAGTCTTTCAACCTCCACAATAATGATTTAATCAGAGTTGGACAGTCTTATCTTAAATTACAGCTCTATGCAAATATTCAAAAACATTGAACCTATTGCTATCTAATTACCTCTATTTCATTTTTATTTTTGAAACAAGCTTGGCTACCTCATTTTATATCTGTCCCTTCTGTCTATTCCTTCAACTAGAATTCTTCTGTTTTCTGAGGGCACAGCAACGCGTGGCAGGGTATAGCTAGTGCTACAATATGGTACCGGACTTCTGCACAACTTTCATGTTTTTTACCAAGGGTAAAGGACAGATGTTGGCATGATTGTAAACAAAGAGGTGTATTTAATGTCATGATATGGGAATGTGATAAGAGTACAGGCTTACTGGAGAATGATTGAAGGAGAATTAATAGAAAGTTAAATCTTCAAATAATAATAGCCAATTGAAATGTATTATACACAAGGATACCAGGAGTTTATAATGTGCAAAAGGAAAGGGTGCTTGACAAATGAATAGTGTGTGCTCAGATTGTTTTAGTGAGGAATTGGAAAGATAAAACAAACTGTACTCTGACAAATGGCTATAATTATATAATTAAAATGTTAAATGTGGAAACAACCAATTGTAAATTGAACAATATAGATAAAATAGAAAATGTTATAATAATTAAGAGTATGTGGGATCCAGTTAGGAATTGCTTAGAGAATGTATTAAGATGTAGAGTGGAAGGTCTTGGGAGGTTTGACTTGGCCATGGTGGTCCACACTCTGGTCACATCCCAAATAGATTACTGCAATGCACTCTATGCAGGGTTGCCTCTGAAGACTATTTGGAAGCTTCAGCTAGTCCAATGCTCGGCAGCCAGGTTGCTTACAGAAGCGGGGTATCAGGAGCGCATAACGCCCTTGCTACACCAGCTCCTCTCACTGCCTATTAGCTTCCGAGCACAATTCAAAGCTTACAAAACCCTTAACAGTTCTGGCCCAGTTTACCTGTCCAAACGTATCGCCCTCTGTGAACCCCCTAGAACATTAAGATTGTCTGGAGAGGCCCTGCTCTCAGTCCCCCCACCATCACATTAGGGAATGACAGACAGGGCCTTCTCTGTGGTGGCCCCTCGGCTGTGGAATTCTCTCCCTAATGAGATCAGATCTGCTTCATCACTTCTGACTTTCTGCAAGAAATTGAAATCCTGGCTGTGGGAATAAGTGTTCGCAGGATAGACTGACTTGCTGGCAAATACACTGTTTTAATGGGCGATGAGGGACTGTTTTTAGGATGGCGACTTAAATTGTTGTTGCATTGTTCTGTGCCACTTGGTAGCTGCCCTGAGGTTGAGATAGGACAGGATACAAATGCCCCAAATAAATAAATAAATAAATAAATAAATGTTTCCCAACCTCTCCAAAGTCTCTACAGCTAAGGAAGCACTAAATTAATGGATCTAGATATATGGCTTTTTTTTTCTTTTGAAAAAGTACTCTTATTTAGAATTACCAAGTCAGCAACCAAGGTGGGATTGTGTGTCATACTGGTGTTGCCCTTGTGTTGTCAATTAAAAAGTAAAAAAAAGAGCCGCCTCGGAAACCTATACAACTACCTCAGCTTTTCAGATGTCATTGCTCTGATATCTGAAGGAGACAAAGAACAGTCAGATATAAATCTTTACCTGACCAGGAATTATAGAGTCATAGAACTAGAAGAGACCATGATGACAATCCAGCCAAAAGTCCTTTGATGCAGGAATAGAATTAACAGCATTCTTGGTAGTGTCTGCTTTAAAAACTTCAAAAAAATGAAACTACCACACATATTCCTTCATATGAGGGACACAATTTTACTACACTATTGTATATAATGGGGCTTAAACATCCACAGATGTTGGTATCCATCAGGGGTCCTAGAACTGGGGGAGGGGAGGGGCAGGGGTTAGGGGTTCAACACCCCCCCCCCCGAAAATTTTCAGGTTAAAAAAGCCTGGTTTACTCATAAATGTTAACCAAACTCCCATGCTAAGTCAATGAGAAACAAAAAATAAATTGTTTTAATTAAGTCTATATAAAATATAGAATGAACCATACTATTAAAATGATTTTGTGTTTTGTATCTACTCTTCATGATTTGCTAAAAATACCTCCCCCCCCCCCATTTTTTCCTAGTTACATTCCTGCCAAGGCCCCAGGATAATGTAAGATATCTGATTCCTTAGATAGAATGTAAACTAGGAAGACTGTGTGTTCCTTTCCAGGGTGGGGATGGAGGATGGAAATGTTTGCTGCTGATTTCTTTATGGAGCATGATTCCCATATCCATGGATAGCTGGACATGATAAATGCAGATTCAGTGATCTACAGCTTCACTTATACAACCTACACCTTCTTCTTGGTACCTCGGTCATCGGTCCCATTGAAAATAATAAGATAAACTACTATATGTGGTTTCATGTATCTAAATGAAATACAGGAATGTATTCTCCATGGTTATGAGAGATCATGCTGTACTAATAAAATAGCCTAAATGTTTACTAAAGCAGGAACTTTCATTTTAAATATTCTGAAACTCAGTGTTGCTTATGGGTAGTACTGATGCTAATTTGCTTATCTGAACACGCACCTTGTAATGATTTTTACCTCGTAGGCCGAAGGAGAAGCCTGGAGTATCAGTAGGCAGGACTCCATTTTGGGAGTGTCAGCAAAGGAAGTAGACATCTTGGGAGTGTAAAAGGAGAAGAGGGGAGGAGCTCAAGCTCTGTTTTGATTGGTTAGGACAGATGGGAGGAGTTTAATGCTGAGAGGAAAAAGTGTCAGCTTCACAGAGAAGAGGAGATTGATTTTTTGGGTTTGAAAAAGAGAGATGAGTTTTGGGAACAGAAGAGAGGAGAGGTATTTTTGGGAGCTTAGATTTTTCTGTCAGAGAGCATTTGTGACAGGCAAGGCTGCCTTATTTGGCCAGGAGGGTCAAAGTAGTCGCCTGGGTGCTGGTGTGGGTTTTTACACAAGTGGTTTGCTCTCTGGTTTAGAGTAGATTAGCTTACAGAGGACTCTGCTTAGAGTGTAGCTAATTGCTCTGGGGACAACCTGTTTAGGTTAGTCTGTGGAACTCACTGCTACTGTGTTATTGTAGAGTGAGGAGTTTTACTCGTATCTAAGTCAAATAACTTGTTTTAAGTAACCATCAAGATTAGTGAACCTCAGTAACCATTCAAGCTTGTGCGCCTCATTAAAGAAGATAGTTGTTTGTTCAATATTTTAAATAAACATTTTCTCTAGTTCAACTTTTAAAGAAGCCTCAGTAGTGATTCATTCCTGTGACAATATTTCTATCTGTTTTAACATCTTTACAGCACAGTCATCTTAAGGAGCTAAGGGAGAGCTGGTGGGCAGGAAGACGTTTACCTCAGGGGAATCATCTCTAATGTCCTAAAGTAAATTAGGTGGTGGCAGCGAATATACTAAAGTACATACACGTTACCTCATATACATATAAACGCTCCATGCCAAGAATCAGATTCCATCATATTGGTGTCCAGTTGTGGGATTTGATATAGTTTCCCCCTGACATGTATTGAAAGGTCCCTGTATGGATCGTGCTCTGTTATAATTGGTGACCAGCGGGATTCTGATTTTTATTATATTGGTGTACATCTGTGGGATATATTCTGAGTTATAATACCTAGGATCCTTTATACACCTCCAGACAGAAGGAGCCAATGGATGGCTGGAGGGGAACACATGAATCCCCCTCTGAAGGACCAGTTGGTTCTGGCTGGCATTGTTGCCAGGCGGAAGAGGGGAGGGGCCTTACAAACCTTCCTACATGTAGCCCTCTCCCCCTGCATTCAGCCTTCCAGCAGCAAAATTAGGCAGGTTACGGGCTTGTCATTAGCTCCAGCAACAAAGAAGCAATATTTATTTATTTATTTAGCAATTTTGTATACCGGTCTTCTCCCCTCTATCGGGGGACTCAGGCCGGTTTCCAACCATAAAATCACAAAACAATCATTAAAAACATCATATAACATATTCAATTAAAACGTTATAACAGCAAAATGCAATCACATAATAACAATGGTCAGTCGTCATAGTGAATTCGTTGTCCATCATTCATCGTCATCTATCCAATCACAGAAATATTGATTCACTCGTCGAAAGCCAAACCCCATAGCCAGGTTTTCACCCGTTTTCTGAACGACAGAATGGAGGGGGCAGTTCTGATCTCCAGTGGTAGGGCAGTAGTGGAATTTGAGCAATTCAGGACCACGTTCAGCATGCTCAAAGTTTGGCCCATTCCAGTTGATGATGTGCTATACTTTTGTATATATCTCCACTTTAAAGGCTTAACGCCACCTTCCATACAAACCAAGGTTTCCGCCTTGTCATTCGCGTCAAAGGCTTTAGGGTACCCAGATTTCTCTAATGAGTTCCAGATTAGGAAGATACTGGAGGGATGGGCCCGAGAAAGGGGCAGATTGAGGGACCAATCCAACTATGTTAATCCAATCAATAAGATCTTGGCACTATAGGACTTTTACCAACATGGGTAGTGACACCTTACCATCACAAGAAAAAACACCCCCATCTGCCTTCCAAAGGGACTCCTACCACAGTTTATATCACACACACAACCCCCATGAAGAGCTGGGTTGCATTCCTGGCCTTAAACAGTATTCAAAGGACTCCTTAATTGTGAGGATCTGGGAGTCTCTGGGAGGGAATAATGAGGGTGGATATTATGGGGTGTGGGAGGGGGATGGTAACTAGACCTTTTAGGTCCTATAATAATTTTCTTCGGCCAGCACCTTAATCACTCTGACTTGGACACCACCTCAGCCCTGTTGACTTGTAAATGCCTTTTTACTTTTAATGTTTTGAGTGTTTGCTATCATTAGATCTAGTAGTAAACATGTTCTAAATGTTTGATTTATATATTTAAATGTCTAAGTTTGTTATTTTTGAGTTGTTCTATAAGTACATCTGATGTTGTTTATTTTATTGTTTATGATTTGATTTGTTTGTTATGTTATGCTGGCATTGAATGTTTGCCAATTTTCTGTTGTAAACCGCCCTGAGTCCCCCTCGGGGAGATAGGGTGGTATAGAAATAAACATTATTATTATTATTATTATTATTATTATTATTATTATTATTATCTGTTTTACCACAACAATGGCATCTCCCTCACCAAATACCAATTTTGGAACATAACTACAAAAGCTCTGGGCAGGCTAGGGATTTCTGGAGCAAAATTTGGCACTCACTCCTTCAGAATTGGGGCCGCATCTACAGCCTTTGCAATGGGCATGAATTCACAGGATATACAGCAAATTGGCAGATGGTGTTCACAGGCATTCAAGAGGTATATCAGGCCATTCCCGGGGAAAGGGGTGGTTATAATTAACCTCTTTGTTATAAGTTTCCAGAGCCACTCCATCGTGCCAAAGGGCTCTGATCTGCGGCCATAGCATGATTTACTGGGCAGGATGGCAAGCCCATTGGACCCCTGTGGGCTCACAATTGGGCCTGGCTGAATGCTGTTCATTGGAGTGGTTGGGAAAATGTGGCCTGCGGTGGAATGTGCGGCTGCCACTGTAGTTTGAGGAACACAAAGGACCACCCCCTGATATCTTCATGTTGCATTTGGGGGGCAATGATCTGGGACTATTTAAGGGAATAGCTTTGAGCCTGCAACCTCAGTATGATCTCAACTACATCCGCAGAATATGGCCCGGGGTTCACATAATGTGGTCGGCTGTGTTGCCACGCCGGGTGTGGAGGGTTGAAGGTGATCCTAAGGCAATAGAGAGGGCAAGATGGAAAGTAAATAGGCAGCTAAGAAAGGGTGTGAAGAAATTAGCTGGCCAGTACCACCCTCATCCAGAAATTGTGTTCCATAAGCCAGAGCTTTACAGACCAGATGGAGTGCATCTATCAACAGAGAGGAATGATATATTCCTAGAAGACATTAAGAGAGGGCTGGAGGTTGCACTAAGAGTGGTAATGGGGAAAAGGCACTAGGCAGATGCCTGAGTCTTTTTGTGGCAGGAAGTGGGGGGGGGGGGGAGATTGGATCGACGTACACCTTGGCACCCCTCCATTCTGGGGTGGCCTTCCAGTAATGACTAGCCAGGACAGCAAGCCATCTATGTGGACTGCCCCCGGGGTCAGGTGTTTCGTCCAGTGGTTGGTTTGGCAGGTGGTCCCAGAAAGATACCTGGCCTCACACCATTATCCATGTCACAGTGCTCCCCCCACAACTAGTCAATTAGTTCACTTATCAGTTTCTAATTAGGTCAATAAATGGCCCATTTATTTCTCCACATCTTGTATCTGGTCTCTTATTTCACGGTGGGGATTCAATGATACTATTGTTTACATGGTGGAAGCCCCAGGAAAGCAGAAGATGGCAAGAGGTAACCACTGACAAATAATGAGGAAACCTTAATCTTTCAGTTAAAAGCAATGAGGTAGGGAGCCATGCTTGTTTCAGTCCCACCTTTGAGTGTTGATCAGAGACTTCTTTCATGTTATTAGACATTATTATGCTTTGTATTGCATCTCATATTGTTTGGTTGCAATAATGTAACTATCAGCAGCAACAAGGATGAAGCATTTTGGCCCTAGAGTTCTTCCTTTCTTCCAGTTCTTTAAAAAACGCAAAAGTTGAAGAGCACCACGTTTATTTTAAGGGTAAATAATAGGGAGAGAAATCTTTTCTGTTTTCTTTAAAGCAGAAAAGGAACTGAATGCCAGGGCATGCCTATTTAAAATCTATAGGGTATGCACAATCGATGTCTGGCTTTCTGCTGATGCAAGGTAAAGCAGAGGAGGAGGAATGGTGCAAAACACTGCAAAATAATCTCAAATGGGAAAATTTAGCTGTAATAGAATTTAACTTTGGCAGCAAACAGCAACCGAAATTACTTTTGATGTCTAAACATCTGTCTGTCTGCCAAGCTTTAATAGATAAACAGACTACTGCATGTTATGCTAAATTGTGTACATTAATGAGCAGCCACTAGCCTCAAAGCTAGATGGATGTCTTATGCTGATTTATGCTGTGGGCTCACAGGGGATTTCAAGGATATTTAACTCTATTTAAAAAATAGAGACTCGTTACAGAGAGTGGTTTACTACAAATTTTTATCAGAAAGCAGCTGATCCACAGTGAGGAAGTAATGAAGAAATAGTAAATAGTTGGGCTTTAAAACTTTTACAGTGTAGTTACTCCAGATATAGGAAATAAATGGGACAGCATCAAAGAGTGAATTTTAAAACATACCTGAAATTCAAGAGAGAGCCAGTATGATCACTAGGTTTAAGTGTTGGGCTTGAACTTTAAGAGACAGGGTTTGAAACCACACTGACTCAGTGGGTGTTCAGCAGACTGTTTTGGGGATGTCATGCAGTCAGCTGGTTACTCAGCCCTGCTGGCATACCTGGTAAAGAAAAGAGCCAGAGAGAAGAGCCCGCTAGAGGCTGATTGGTTATTAAATAGGTTTTGTGTGGTTAGGCAGTCTGCATGGCCTTACTTCCTCCCTGGAAGCAGCAGCTGGGAAGGCACTTAAGCCACATCAAAATACATTTAGCCTGGAAGGTGAGCAATTGAGTGGGAAAAAACAGCAGGAAGCAGGTGCTGCATAGGCTGCAATAGAGAGCTTTGTTTTTGGCTTGGCTGCACTTGTTAAGCTCATTTTGTAAATATGTCTACAATTTCCACTGAGAAAGCAAAACTACATTTTGTATTTTCTAGTTGACTGTGATCAGCATAACCATATGCCATCTGTGCCATGATGGCTTGGAAAGATCCAGTGTGGTTTTGTAAAACACTATGATAAACGCACACACAAACTTGCCTAACATGTGCAATAAAATGAAATGCAGAAATATAATATGGGTGACACCTGGTTTGATAAGGAGCTTTGGTGGCACAGTGGGTTAAACCCTTGTGATGGCTGAACTGCTGACCTGAAGGACGGCCATTTGAATATCAGAAGCTATAGAATATATATCAGAGGAACTATTTGGTAAAATGATTTCTTATTCCTTGTGTAAGAAAATCCCATAACAATCACACAGTTAGGCAAAAGTTCAGACTACCAGGGAAATTAAATTTTCCAGAGACTAGGTAAGAAAATGAAGTTCTTGATAAGTCTTCACATTGAAGTGTGGGCCTCAGCAGATGATGCTCTTGGTTTGTATAGTTATCAGAATGAAAGCTCTTTTGCATTTTAAAATACTGAAGGGCTAAACAATGTATACGCCATTTAACTTGGTATTTATTATTTTTAAAAATAAGAAAATAATGTTACACTTGTCAATTACATCAGAATTGTGGTAGCAGTCCCATATCCATTGTTCCAAGTAGTTTGCTCTAAAGAAGGATATATCATTTCTCATAGAAGCATAGGAGAATGCTTCTTAATTATTCATTTTTAAATTTCTAATCTTGTAAACATTTCACAGATTAAAACTGAATTTGCTGCCGAAAGTTCAGATGAATTGCTGCTTAACAGTATTATTGTGTTCTTCTTAGAACAGGAATGCCATTCTCACTGTGAGCTGAAAAGCTCTATCATGCAGTGTTTTCTTCCTGTGTTATTTTAGGCATCCTTCTACAAAGGAAAAATAGTCAGTGTCCTTTTTGCTATTACATAATACAAATGACATAAAGTTGGAGAAGTGATATGTTCCGACAGCATTTTGCGGCCCAGCCAGTAACACACGTAGTTAATTCAAAACATTTCTATACTACTTTAAGATTGTTCAAAGTGCTTCAGTTATATCATCTCAGGGTGCATCTGTATTTCGTTGCTGTTCTTTCCAATTTTACACTGGATTAAAATAAAACTGATATAAAAGGTCTCCGATCATGCCAGGAGTTGACAGAAAATATCCTGTAATAAACTAAATGTATATGGAGCTCCAAAATGAAATGAGAAAGAACAAAATAACAAAGGAGCAAAATCTGAGACTTTCAGATATTTTTACAATCAGTCTAGATGGACCCTATTGGCAGCTATGGAAAGTGAGATAGCAGACACTTATCATGTTATAGGTGTGGAATATGGAGATCATATTAAAGCTGCCTGGTTTGTTCCTAAGTAAGGACACATTTGAACCCAAAAATTCCTGATGCTATATTGCCCTTCAAACAAAACTGGAAAAGAACATACTGACACAATATGAGTGGACAAGGGAGGAAACAATGACTGGTAAATTCCAAGGAAACCTCAATTTATTAATACTTTTGTCCATTTTCAGATATTCTAGGTTGGAGCCTAGGTGTGTCTCCAATCTGATCATGAACTGCAATTATTCTTCTTGGGTCTTTCTTTCTTTCATCACTTTCCCCCTGTTTTTACCAGGCCCCTTTCACATAACTATATGAAATCCACATTAAATTGGATTATTTGGCAGTGTGGATTCAGATAACCCAGTTCAAATAAGATATTTGGATTATCTGCCTTGTTATTCTGGATTATATGGCTGTGGAGAAGGGCCCTGAATCTACACTGCCAGATAATCTGAGATAAGATAATCTGTGGTCAGATCCTGAGACATAGGGCAGGGTATATCTACCCTGATTCTAGTGGAATCACTAAATGAAGGGACTTCCTTTCATCCTCTCCTAAGGCCAGCCTTAGACTTTTAATTTGCTACCATGACAAATTTGCTACATTTACCATTTTTATTGCTATATATCCTTGGAGCTGTCACATTGCCAGGGCTCTGCCGGTACGCAGGCAGAGGTGAACCAAACAAACAACCAGTTTGTATCATAGTCCAAATGTAAAACGTAACGATAGCACTCAGTATCACGTTGCCAGGGCTCTGCCGTTATTTCCGGCAGAGGTGAATCCAACAAACACCCAGTTTCTGTTAAACAGTTTAATTAAAACAGCACTTACTTTCTGGCTGTTTTAATAATCCAAAATATAAAACATAAAGATTGCGCTCAGCCACAGAATAAACAAAAACTGATAACAAAAGCTACAGTGCAGGCAAAGGGTCCAATCCACTGGTCAAATGCTAAGAGTTCAATAAACAAAGTCCAGGGATTGAGAGTCTATACCGTAGTTAAAAGCCAGTCCAGAGGTTCAAGGCTCCAGAGTTTCAAGAGTTCAGGAGACAGGTCAGGATACCTAAAATCCACAAACCTGGGGGAAAACTAGCAGCATCTACCACCAAAATAAGACAAATACCTTTCTCCCAAAGATCAGTCCCAAGGCTATCTCCTTGTATCCAGTAACACCTATCTGCATCCTATCTCTTGCATGCCTCCACCCTTAATGCTTTTACCCATAAACTCTTACTTACAGATTACTCAGCCCTTTAGAACTAAGACTTACATCAATCCTTCCATCACCAACTGCTAGGGCTGCCACCACCAATCACCATCAACTGTGAAACATGATACATGACAGGACCCTTCAGCACTGCCAGATAATCCAGGTTATCAAAGCAGAAAATCCACATCTGTTTTGAACTGGATTATCTTAGTTTACACTGTCATATAATCCAATTCAAATCAGATAGTCTGGATTTTATACAGCTGTGCAGAAGGGGCCCTTATAATTCAATTTGTGTAATTCAAGTTTTACTTTTTTAAAGCACTCTGATAGTTCTTTAAGATATTTGGTTTCTTTTCTCTTGCATAAGCAAATAACTGCTGTAAATCAGGAGATTTTCACAAAGATGCTGCAAGATGTAGTTTCAGTAAAAAGACATGCCTGTGGCAAAATAAAGCTAGTCTCCATTCAGTTGCTTTGTGTGTATGTGTGTGTGTAAAGAAGGTTGAAATAAACATTAGCTATAAAATAAATATCCCGAGGTTCAGAGTCTTACTTTGCTGAGCTACATATTGCTAGGCCCGCTGTTGTTTTGGCAGGCTACATTCTTGCTCGAAATCCTTTTGGCAAACTGCTTCAAGAATCTACTGGGTATGATTCTATCAAATGTAATTTAAACTCAAGCCTTTGGATAACATACTTTCCCAGGGCGTATATAACTGTGTAGTCATAAAAACAGGAATTACAGATTCCCAGAAGCATTTTGCGATTGCAACTTCTGCTTGTTTCAATGGGTCAGACTTGAAGAGGTGAAAAAAGGGAGCCCCCAGTGGTGCAATGGGTTAAATCCTTGTGCTGGCAGAACTGCTGACTGAAAGGTCAGCGGTTTGAATCAGGGGAACAGAGTGAGCTTCCATAAGCCAGCTCCAGCATCTCATGTGGGGACATGAGAGAAGTCTCCAACAAGATGGTAAAACATCCAGGCACCCTCTGTGCAACTTCCTTGCAGATGACCAATTCTCTCATTTCTTGCAGTTTCTTAAGTCATTCCTGACATCAAAAAAAATATTTCCCATGTATGATAGACCCAGCACATTTTTCCTCATGTCAGTGGAGAGTTCGGACTTGCCATGGACAGTCAACAGTATTTGTTGAATTCTAGTCCAGCACCACATTTCAAACAAGGTGCTGACAATGATGGCTCAAGTGTATTTCATTCCTCCTTGGAAGACTACTCTTTTAAAGGACTCCCTCTGACCTTAAGCTCCAAACTAACATTTAAACAAGTCTATTAAATTGGAGTGAGAAACTGAATTTTAGGATTTATTGTAAACTAGATCAGAGTATACAACCTTAGTTGCTCTCAACATAACCATATAACAATAGGTAGTGGCCAGGACCTCAATTTGTACATAACATTACTAGCCAGAACCAATTGTCCTTTGGGAGGCCTAAGTGGATTGCAGTTCAGAGTGAATTAAAAATCTTGGAACAGGTGATGCAACAGAATGATGTTAATGCCAACTCCTGATGGGAAGGTATGATGTTGTATTTATTTTGGAAAGTAAATTGTACCTATTCTCAATACCTGTCCCGGGTTTATCTTTTTAACATCCAAGAGACTTGGGGTATACAACTCTCAGTATTGCACAGTATTGAGCCATGACAGTTAAAGTGGAGTAAAGCTGCATTAATTCTAAAATGTAGATGCACTCTGAATTTTGGTTTGATTGCCTGATTAATATTACCAGCTGTTAATAATAGTCCACAGTAATTCCTTCAGCACCAGATCCATTTTTTGGAATGCTAGCCTTACATCTAATTCAGCCAAGTACCATATAGTTTGGGACACAATACAGTATCTGGGATTTATGGTGAGAATAGGCCTTCAGAATAATGTTTCATCATTTAAAATGTAGCGCCAGAAAACAAACATGTAACAATTTTTAGAATTAACCAGCTATCTGTTATCAGCAAAAAACACACATGTTAAAAATGAGCCGTCTAAATAGGCCTGACATCTTGGAACTCTCAAAGGAAGTATTTTGGATAAGGATCAACCCAAAGAAAAATAATTGAATATGAAGTCACCAAGATGAATTTAAATTAGGGATGAAAAGACTTTGAAAATATTCAAAACATTTTCTCAAGTGTTGGTGAAATGTGAAAAGAATCATTCCGTGTTATGATTTATTCTGTGCAAAATTCAAATATGCTTGTTTTGCACAAAACAGACTTTCGTTCAAGGAAAATAATATTTCAATGCAAAATTTTAAAAAATTGTACAGAAAATGCTTTTTTCTATGCAAATCAACTAAAGGCAAATTCTATGTTCTGTACAGAAAACAGAATGTTCTACAAAGGAATTATTGTTTTCTGTGCAGAAAAATCTATTTTCTTCACAGAAAATATTGTTTTTTGCACAAAACAACCACAAGTGAACAGAAAGAAGGAAATCATTGTAATAATTCACTGCTACCTTTAAGAAGAAATTTAATGAAAAGCTACTCCCTAATTTAAATCCTATCTCTCAAACGGGGGAAGGGGGCAGAGTCCTTGAAGGAATTCCTGAGTACTTGGGCATGAGAAAGTTACTTTAAAATAGTAATTATTTGCAGTTCATATTCTAAGGATCCAGGCCAGTTAATAATTAGATATGCCATTATAGTTGAAATGTTAAATAGTAATTCATTAGTTTCACATTTCTTAAAGGTATGGTAACTTCATATTCTTCATTTTTTAACATTGGATAATGGAATTAATTGCAAGCAACTAGTTATTTGTGACTATTACTTCTCAATGTCAGTGTTTTCTTCTTCTGCCAACCAAAGACATGACTAGATTCCCTTGGCCCATAAAATCTCATCGAGTTTTTGATAATAAACATAGCTTTTCTTCCCTATCATGGGAAATATGTTTTGGGAGAAAAGTACTTAATATAATTCCTCCTCCTACCTTGCTTCTTTCCTAATACATGATTATAAATTATGCTTCCCCTCAACACGCACACACAAAATACATAGTAAATGATGTTTAGAAAAATATGCTGGAATGCAAAACAATTAAGATGAATGCTTTAGCAGCAAGCTATGCCATCTAGTGGATGAATTGTAAACATACTCCATAAAAATAGGCACATTGAAACATTTTTGCAATGTACTTTCCCTCTCCAAAAGTGGGATCTAAGAGCTGCTTTCCACGCAGGTGACCAACTTGCATTTGTCAAACTGAGAGAAGGATGTTTCTGCTCCACAGATGGATGTATGACCCCTGCCTCAGCATCTGAGTGCAGATTCCCTTTTGATCTTTTATCTGGAACTTCAAAATCAATGGGAAGTGTGTGTGTTTCCTTTCTGAGTTTTCTGTGCAAAACAGCATGCACTGTATCTGCCATGAGCTTTATTAGAATTCAGTGGGGCTCTCTCCATTGAGAAGTATGCCAGGAATGCAATGAATATGTATACCAGCATTCAATGCACAAACCAACATGTGTAGATAATACATGAATGCGCATACTGTTATGGCACAAGCATGCTGTGAAGTTCTGGCTTTGCTTAATTCACTTTGGAATTAAATTACAAGTGTAACCCAGAGGGTAAAATGGGTAGCAGAGGAAGTCCTCTTGTGAAGTTTCATGTAGCAATTAGAAATTAAACTGCAGTGCTTCATCAAATGCCTTAGGACATTGAACATATGGAAGTCAGATGTATACTGTTTTCTCTGCCTTGAAATGCATTTTCAAATAAAGGGGAGGAAATATCATTTAGAAATATAGTCTGTGTTTCTAAGACTCCACAATTGCAATGCAAGCCTTCTAGCTGTTCAGCACACCTTACCTTCTTGAGAGGTTGTTGCCCAGGTCGGTTGTTAATCAAACTCCAGGAAACCTTAAAGCAGCACATAATTCTCTTTTATTAGAAGTTGCAGAGACATAACAGGAATCTTGATTTAAATCTAATATTAAGGTTTCACATTAAAGGCTTAAAATTTCCTAGTTTAGATAGCTGGAGGCTAAGTAAAGTAAGCACAGATTTGTTAGAAATGCTTCCAGGATATGTGAAAGGGAGCCAGAGAAGGGATAGTATAAATCTGTAACCTGATTTATGGTGTGCAATACAACCCTTTTATCCATGAATTCAATATTCATGGCCGTGCCCTACTCCCCCAGAAGAATTTGTGAGCTTCTCTAGGTCCTCCAGTGCAATTCTATGGCATGCTTTCAGCCCAGGTATAGGCAAAATATAGGAATTGCTATTATTCACAGATTCACATCTCTACAAAGGTCCTTTGGACATATCCCTCAATTACAGTGGGAGGAGGGGGGTCATACTATAATCAGATTATGATTATATTTTTAATAGAAAAGAGAAATAAACAACTGTGAGAAATAAGAGCATAAATTAATGGTGTTAAAGAATATTTCAAAAATGTAGCTGTGATTATGTTTCTTCAAGTTCATGCCAACTGATTGTGACCCTTCCATAGGGATGGCTTGCAACTGCTTTCCTTTTAGATTGAGGGCATGACTTACTCAAGGCTACCCAGTGGGTTTCCATAACTGAACCTGGTTGTAGGCCTGATCTGTAGTCCTCATCCAACATCACCATGCTGTATATTTTAAAACAATCAGGATAGCATAACCACAATATTATATTCTCGGAGATCATTGTGGAAAGATATTTGCAGATGATACAATGTATCAAAATATTTCATCATGAATTCTTTGAATTTATCTTCTACACTTGGCCCCATGGATTTCTCCAAAGATATGTTGTTAGAAAGAATAGAAATGCCTGGATGTTATCTCACACAACCAGCCAGCTTCAAACACTACACATTGCTTTAAAGAAGAATTGGTCTGGATGAGTTTAGGAGCAGACAAATAGATTTCAGTAGAGGGAGCTGTCCAAGGTCTGCAAAACTGGAGAAGGGAGCACATCTTAACCATATATTGGTCATCACTGTGTAACAAATACATTTACCCAATATTATTGTGTTGTCTTTCATAGTTTTGAATAATTGTTATTTTGAATCAAAAATTATAAAAGACCAGTTCAAAGAAAAGCCCTTAGAATAATGGCAGTGCTTCAAGTAAACAAGCCCTAGTTCTGTATTTACTCACGTTATACAGTTCAAGATACAGTTAGGCAAAATAAATTATTTTATTTCATTAAAGAAAGCAACTGGGTTATAAATGTTACTGTCTAAGAATTCTTGGAGGGAAACCCCACTTAATTTAGATTAATTGTAATGTTTTAAAAAGTCATATTTCAACTTCTGGGCTCTGCCCTATGGTCTTGTGCTGGAAGATGGGATGGTTCCTATTCCTTCCTTCCATCAAAAGCATAGGAGAAGCTATAATCATGATATAGCAGCAAAGCTGATCACCTTCAAAATTGCCTTCTTTTCCCACTGTTCTAATGGAAGTAATGAGAGAGAGGAGTAGCCAGTTGTTAATGTCAAAGGGAAAGTTTTGATGTTCTGACATGTTTGATATTCTTACCTTCTGAATGTGGAGTGGGAGCCTGTGTGTTTGAGCAGACATGTTTATTGCTATGATCATTTACCATCATTGTGGCTGGGAGGCATTTCATGATGATGGTGGTGGTGGTGGTGATGATGATGATGATGATGATGATGATGATAATGATGATGATAATGATTGGACCATAACGTTGAAGGGTTCCATGCCCCCACAAAAATGTGCATAGCATGGGAAAGAACATTAACATGAACTTGTAATACCATTATGGAAAGCTGGTGGGATAAGATTTATAGCTAGAATGTAATTGTTGAAAAGTAGAAAAGTATAGCTTATTCAAAAGAAATCAACAATTTAGGAAAGAAAGAGTAGCATTGATGATATATACAATTGCAAGGCACTCAGTTTGAAATTGGAAGGTTAATTGAGAGCCTTGTGTAAAAATCTAAGAAGGAAACAGTGATGTTGCTGTAGAGGGTCAGGTAAAGGCCACCAAATAAAACGGATAACTTGGATGATGCCTATCTAGCTCTGCCTCTGATAAAGAAGACAAAGACTCTACACTGCAAAATTAATGCAGTTCAAGACCATTTTAACTGCCATGGCTTAACTGGCTTCTGGAATTTGTAGTTTAGTAAGGCTATGACACTCTTTGTAAATCTGCAGCTCCCATAATTCCTTAGCATTTAGTTATGACAGTTAAGGTGGCCTCAAAAATGCTTTAATTTGCTTCTTGAGTATGCTTATGCTAAAAGCATACTTCTCTCAATTAGTTCCAAAGATGACAACATCATGTTGAACAGGGAGATTTGGAAGTCAATTTGATGGCAGTTAATAACATTAAGTATGCTAGTGTCAAGTACGGGAGGAGCAAACAACAGACTAGAAAGTCCAGCAAAACAGACCTGATTTGGAATTATCACAGCACCAAACTTGTCTTCCTTAATACAACTAAAAAGGAAAGAAAAAAAATTAGTGTCAAAAGTTCTATTCCAGCAGTTTTTAAATTTATTTTCAAGTCATGAATCAGGAGTGCATCTGCAGAAGATCATATGTATCTGTTGCAGATGACTCATTTCCAATTTTCCATTGAGAAATCTGAGTCATTCCTGGGATTAGTTAAATCACACAAGACTGCAAATAAAGGTAATCACAGGAAATGCTCCAGCAAGTGCCACTCATTTTTCAAGCCGTGAGACTTGAACCATATGGAAATGTTTAATGGATCACCCTCAGGCACAACATGGAGATAGTTAAGAATTCTTTTTTCACCTGGTTGTTAAAGGAACCCATGTCTTGGTAGCAGGGTTTATACCTGCAAATGGGTGCACTGCTTGGTTCCCGAGAACAAGAAAGGGAGAAAATGGAGTGTAGTAGATGATTAATAGGGAAATAGCCTCTGCTTTCACAGTTCTGTATTTAGCACAGTAGGAGCCATAGAAGAAATAATCAGAACAACTAGAATAGGGAGACTTATTTTACATTTGAAACATGTTAAATGCTAATGCAGTAGGTGGCTACATCTTGAAGTGACTCAAATGGAGAATGTTCTTAATAGAATGGCCAAATAATTTCTGCACTTGAGGCAGAAAATCCAGCTGACAGTTCACTGCTCCTTTGTCAGGACAGCCAAGTTCAACTCCCAAAGACAGACGTCTCACTCCAACTCAGAAATCACAGCCAGTTTACCTGCTGTTAGGAATGGTGGGAGTTGGAGTTCTAAACAACTAGAAGGTCAAAATGACTTGCTCATGCCTGCTCTATCCAGTGACTGTATCATTAACAGCAAAGACTTAACACTTATTCTTAACTGTTAGTGAGTACAGAACTATAATATTTGGGTGAGGAAAGTCATTACATTAATTGTGTTACTCTAATTCATACTTTATGTCTCTACTTAGCAGTATGGATGGTCCCAATCCACACCATCCACACTGCTATGTAGAGATGGAAAGTAATAAGAATAAACAAAACTTTTGTTTTTCATAGATTAAAACCATTTTACAAATAGTTTAGTCCTGAACAGGGCAACTATCAGGGGTTCAGAGGCCACATTGCCCCTCCAGGATAATTTAGAAGGTTGGAACACTCTGCTTCTCTCTCCCATTCTTAAAAATGTTCCAATCTCCTCATGTCACCTAGAATGAGTGGTGTGTTACTTCTCCATGTTTTTAAATGGCCATTTGGTCGCTTCCCCATTTAAAAGGAAACCAACTTTCAGCTCACTTCGTGTAAAAAAAAAAGTAAAGGTAAAGGTTTCCCCTGACATTAAGTCTAGTCATGTCTGACTCTGGGGGTGGTGCTCATCTCCATTTCTAAGCCGAAAAGCTGTCATTATCCATAAACACCTCCAAGGTCATGTGGTCAGCATGACTGCATAGAGCACCATTACCTTCCTGCAGAACCAGTACCTATTGAGCTACTCACATTTGCATGTTTTTGAACTGCTAGGTTAGCAGAAGCTGGGGCTAACAGTAGGAGCTCACCCCACTCCCTGAATTCGAACCACCAACGTTTCGGTCAGCAAGTTCAGCAGCTCGGTGGTTTAACCCACTGTGCCACCAGGGGCTCTGTACTGGGCCTGATACAGCCCCCTCCCAAAAGTGATGAAATTGTCCCTCATTGATTTCAGAGTGTTTACAGGCAGTTTCCCCGCAAACAGAAATAGGGATTTCCTTGGACCCTCTAAAATAGTTTAGGGATCCACACTTTCCTCAGCTTTGCTTTACTTGTATCTTTTAATCCCTACAGGCTATATTCATCTTCTGGTACTATTTAGTGTAATTTGAACTTGGCTATATTGTAACTTTTATTTATATAAGCCCCATTTTTGGCAGGGAATTGTACCTTTTCAAAATAATCTACACTTAAGCTACAGCTTTAAATGCATGGTGCACACATATAGCCACCCTGATGAAATACATAATCCTGTAAAATTCCATTTCTTCCCTCCCTTCATAAAGCAGGGGCTCCTCGCGCATTTAAACATTCTGAAATCTGGGTCCCCAATTATCTCTTGGCGGTGCCAAAACAGAGCTCTCCAATTTGCTCAGCTGAATGGATAGTGCATGTGAAGTAGCAAGTGACAGAAAGTGCTACGGCTTTTGGTTTTGGCATCTGCTAGTTGATGGAGCAAAAACGGCTGCAATAAATCTAGCTTAATGCCAGTGTTCTCACCTAACAGTACTAATTCTAACAGCAATTTATTTTATCGCTCTCATGTCTGCAGCAGTTCCTAATATCTGAAACATATAAATGAGAAAATTGTGGGCTTTCAAGGAAAAAGTATTAAGAAGCAATAAGCAGAGGGAAATTAATGTCCCTAAGATTTTGCTCATTCAGCATTGGTCATGTAATTAGAAATAGTTAAAACATGCAAAAGAAAGAGCCACATTATGGGTATGTTTCCCATAGATAATATTTTGAATGCCAAACCTTTTCTTTATGTAATGGATGGTATGAGACACAGTAAATCAAGCTTAAATACTATACTACTTACTGAACAAGCCATCACAGATTATATATGTCAGAGAATTGCCTGGCTATGAGACAAGGTCCTGATTTGCAGGTGGACTTCATGTCACAGAATGCTTGCAAGTACTATAAGAGAGCTCTTTAATTGTATTGTGAAAGGAAAAGTTGCCCTTTTAAGCTACCAGATATATGCCACCCGACTTTGAATATTTTGTGCCCTTTTGTAACTATTTATGAAACCTAGTAGCAACAATTTAGCACTAAAAAGTTCCAATGAAGAAATCGCATTCTAAACTTCAAACAGTATTGCAGCATTAGAACAATTATATCAATTCACTTATTTAAAAGGCCATAGCTTTGTTATGAATTTGTCCTCTTGGCTAGCCATACCAGGACAGTATCAGTGATCCGGCATGGACAATGCAGTCTTCATCTCTTACAGAAAAGTTCCAACATGAAGACTCTCCACAGGCTGAAGATACTGCTGAGAACTGTTGTTGACAATTACCATGAAGTCAGATTTGACTTGTGGGAGATCCTATTAATGAGAAACCTCCAAGTCACCCTCTTTTTAACAGCGCTGCTAAGATTTTGGTAACTCAGAGTTCTTTAACCAAGTCCAAATTTGACACAAGTGGAAGGAAAACTTTTTGACACATCCATGCCAGCAAATGTGGTAGGACTGAGAGAAAGTCTTCCCTTCCAAGTCTTAAAGCTTTTGCTGGCTTGTATAGAGAGAGATGAGTTTTAAGAACTAGGTTCACATCTAGGGATAGCTAACTCACAAAAAGATCATGAGTCCATATGGAAATGCCAACACAGTCACTCCTAGAGCTCTCAGAATGCCTTAGCGAGCACATCCCAAGCACGCCACCACTGAGGGCTGCTGGGAGTCATCATCTGGAGGCACAAGGAAGGGTCTTCAGACAACGACTCCCAGCAGCCCCAGTGGTGGTGTGCCTAGGATGTGCTCGCTGAGACATTCTGGGAGCTGTAGGAGTCAGGAAATTATGGCTCCAGAATGCCTCAGATAACACATTAAAGCTTCCTTGGGCCTAGGCAAGCCCAATGGCCTTTGAAGGAGGTGAGCATTGGGGGCAGAGGAAACCATGAAAGAAGAGTGGGGAGAGCAGTGGGGGTTGCGGAGACAGCCCTGCGGGCCATCTCCCCCAGCCGGTCTCCATGGCAATACGGCCTGCCGCTCCTCCTCCCTGTGTCCTTCTCCCTCCCTCCTCATGCCACCTACTAAGGGAGTTGGGTTTTATTTTTCCTTTTAATTATTAGTATTTTAATTTTATACCCAGCATACTAGACGACCCCCAACTAGTATTAAAAAGTCATCTAATATGCCAGAAAATATGGTACTGTAAAGGCAGTAGAGCACATCTGATTTTGGAAACAGCCCTGGTTAGTTCCTGGAGGTTAGAATCAGCCCTGGATAGTTCTTGGAGGTCATCCCACCAATGAATTCCAGGTGGTGTGAGCTAGATTTCAGAAAAAGGAGTTGACAAAATCACCTATGAGTATTCCTCACCTAAGAAAAGCCTTTGAAATTCACAGGGTCACCATAAATTAACAGGCAATTTGAGGGCACATACATACACAAATAAGATCGAGAATGCCCTAAAAAGTTAGTAAATAAATCAGTGGTAAATGGTACCACTGATTTAATGTAACATATGTGGTACAGTAGGCATTTACTTAGATTAATGGTATGGGATTCATAGAGTTACATGGTTTTAGGAAACAAAACAAACCATTAGAGCATCTTTGGAAATTGAATGAAACACTACTAACTCACAAGAACTTAAATCACATTACT
Organism: Anolis sagrei; assembly: GCF_037176765.1. Taxonomy (NCBI): domain Eukaryota; kingdom Metazoa; phylum Chordata; class Lepidosauria; order Squamata; family Anolidae; genus Anolis; species Anolis sagrei. Next base: position 28,470,662 of record NC_090024.1, read on the forward strand.
TTGTTTGGCAGCAGGTTAAAATTGGTACAGCATTGGAAAAACATGACTGCTTGATCCATCAATAGTTGGTTGAAAAATGTTTAGTATTTGGATATGCTCAATAAAGTTACTGACAAATATACTATACAAGAATGACTCAAGCAGTTAATAATTTTATTACATTGTGGCATCTGTTCATTAAATACAACAATAATTCTTTGTATTCTCCTCTGCCAATAACTCTACATGGAATAATGTTTGGAACATAAATGGAAAATAGTTTTATGAGTGGAACTTTTTATTGCATATATGCTGGGTCAATATGAATGTTTCACTAGGACATATTGTTGCCAAATATAAATTAAATTGCAGTTACAATCCAATGTTGTGTTCCCTTCTCCATTTTCTTTCTTTTAAAATCTACCAAGAAAACATAGTGTGTGTCTTATGCAACCAAAGTTACTATTTTAGTTTGTAAGCCGCTCAGATCTGTATTATTTCTTAATGAACTTGTCCATGCTTTGATATCTGGTCCTTTTCCTGTCGGGAGCACAGGAGAGGGCCTTCTCAATAACACTCTTCTTTGTTTTTGCAGTCAAGTAAAGGTTTCTCTTTTTCAACAGGCATTTGATGACCAATTGTATAAGAACTATCTGACCTAAACAATGTCCTGGATTTTTTGATTTGTTACCCTCAGTATATGTGTTTCTTGCTTTACATTTTAATAGGTTTGATTATTTATTGTTTGATTTCATCTAAGCTTTTGTATTTTTTAACATTTTTAAAATTAAATCTTTTATGGGATGCCTGGATAACAATATTGTTCAACTGTTCTTTGTGAAATTTAAAATAACCATGTTTTTACTCAGTGCTGAACTGAAGCTGATTTCAGTGATTGTTGGGACTCCAAGGAGCAGACATTTCATAATGGGGGTACTCTCTCACCAGCAGGTTTTGTCAGTCAGTTGTGTATGGGAGAGGTCCCAAGTCATTTGGGCCTCTGAATGTTGTCACAAGCAGGCTGGAAACATTCTCATTGACTCTCAGAACTATCTAGCCAGCATATCAACCAGCATGGTGATTTTGGGGAGTGTAGTACAACCCCCCCCCCCAAAAAAAAAAACATTTGCAGACTCTGCCAGAGAGTGAGATGACTCTCTCCTGGCTCACCTTCAGGCAAGTAAAATGAGTATGCCCTGTACAGAGAAAGCTGCTGACTTTCAGTATTTCCTGAGAAAAACTTTCCATAATCCTGCCTCATTTTAGAAGTTGACTTTCTTTCCCCTTCCCAATTTAAGACAACCAACTCATTAGGAAAAGTTCTTAAGAGCAGGATATAAAAGATAAGATTTCCATCCATCTATTTGGAAAATTACTAGGCAGTAAAATGTTTCCAAAAGTATACATGAAAAGTGTTGCAGTTTTTTCTCCATATTTTCTGTTGTAGTAAACCACCACTTAATTCTGTTAGAAAGTGTTCTACTGTTACAAATGATTTCTGTATCTAGTAGGCCTGGGTAACAACGCAAAAATTTGTTTCTAAAATCGATTTGTAATTGGGGTTTTTTTTTGTTTCGATATTTAAAATAATTACAAAACTTTCCCCAAAAAAAGTTTCGGTATTTACGAAATTTCGTAAATATTTACAAAACATTTTGTAAAGATGGCGCCCTTTTTTCCCAATATTTTTTCAATATTTTTTAAATTTAATTATTAATTTAGTAGAATAGGGATTAATTATTATTAATTATTATTAAGGAGGGAAGGCAGGCACTCACTCTGGCGGGCCCTCTCGCTCGCCGCTCGCTCGCCCCTCTCGCTCCAGCAGACAAGAGTTCTTCCTCCCACCCTGAACATTATTCCACAGATATATTATCAACCCCACTTGCCTAGTTTCCAACAGACCTCACAACCTCTGAGGATGCCTGCCATAGATGTGGGTGAAATGTCAGGAGAGAGTGCTTCCGCCCCTCTCGCTCGCCGCTCGCTCGCCCCTCTCGCTCACCGCTCGCTATTAGCAATGCTAAGCAAGCTGGCCAATTGCAACATTCAGGCAGGAAGCAGACAGACCATGAAGCTGCAAGGCCATTTGATGCTCATCAAGCTGGCCAGCTGCAACATTCACGCTTGCCTCCAGCAGACAAGAGTTCTTCCTCCCACCCTGAACATTATTCCACAGATATATCAACCCCATTTGCCTAGTTTCCAACAGACCTCACAACCTCTGAGGATGCCTGCCATAGATGTGGGTGAAATGTCAGGAGAGAGTGCTTCCGCCCCTCTCACTCGCCCCTCTCAGCAAGCATCGGCAGGCGGCCATCTTACGTATTTCTGAAATGGACGGAAATACAAAATTTTTTGGCGCCTGCCGTTTCGGTATTTAAAAACACTTCCAGGTTAAAAAAAATGTTTTGTAATCGTTTCGTAATTCAAAAAATAACGAATTTTTTAACGAATTACGAATTAACGAAACGAATTGACCAGCCCTAGTATCTAGTAGTACAATGAATTGAGCACATGGAAATTTTAGAAGACTTTTGCTACTTCATCACAAAGCACTTTAGGATGGCAGACTTTTAAAATCACATTTATTATTTCCCCATTCTCATTCATTCCCCCTTTTTAACATTTCTAACTCAATCTAATCTTTGGAGCATTACATCTTCCAGAGTTATTTTTCTGACTAGTTTGTTAGGCTCTAACTGATTGTGCTCTGGCAAACAGACCCGAAAGGTAGCAGCAAGTCTAATTTAATAACACAATCAATTACTTTGATCCAAGATGTGACAATATGTCATTTTGATTTGTATCCTTCTAGCTGCATAGAGATCTCTTAATTTGGGTGGATAACACTTCTGATTTATTTGTAATGCTGGAGCCTTCATATACAGTCAATCTCAGTACACAGAAACAGTAAATGTTTCACAACATGGTATTAGCATTCTTTAGCTGCTGCTAGAAAGAAAGAGAGAAACATTGGATGGATATACCTGGAGAACAGTCCATTTTGCCTAACTGGGGAAAAGGGAGACTGCTCTGAGTTTCCACTAAAGTGATTGAAGTGTCCCCAGCAAGAGATCAAAGGGAATCTTCTGGATGCTGTAGAAAAGTGTAGGCACCTTTCACAAGGGTTTCGCTTTTGATGGTATTGTTAATTAGGGTTATCTTCAAGGAACTGGTGCAACGGGGAAGGAGGAGAACATTTTTGAACATGTATGAGGGATTTTCTGGATGAGGTGGCAGATCAATAAAACCCTCACTTTCCCGTGAGTCCTGCAGGTAGCCTAGGGCTTAGTGTTCCCTATTATAGATGAAATAGTCTCTTCTCTAGCTCAAGATAACATAGCCCCAACAATTTGTATGTTGTTTCACTGTAGACTTGGTGTGATTCTGACACATACAGGTAGAGGTGAATGCCAGCTTCAGTTAGGCAATCCTGACAGCATTCAGAGCTTAGAAAAAATTACTAAGCTCCCAGCTGTATTTCATGCCAGTTATTATGCTGATTGTAAGAATATGGTAATTGGATTCCAAAGCAAATATACATTTCCGATTTCCGATTCACACTGCCCAATACCTGAGTTGGTTTTGGTTTGCATATGTCAGCTGTCTGGCTACTTGTGGTTGTGAGATGGTTCCAGAGTCATTCCTTTGGAAATCTATTATCTAATACTACAGTAAATGTCTTCTCCCTTACTTACTCAGTGTTTGTATTGAGACTTAACTAGCTCACTCATCTGTCCTTAGTCAACTAGCAAGGATGAAGTTAAGCCTTTGGCACTGAGGTTTGATGAAGACTTTTTGGGGCAGCTACTCCCTGCATGAAATGGACTTGGTTCATGGTAAAATATAGCTTTCTTTCCTGCCTCTTGACCCTGCCTCTTGACCTTATCTCAGCGTATTTTTTTCTGAACCAGAATGGAGTAGCCAATTCTGATGAATACACCATACTGTGAATTCTGCCTGGCAATAGTGTGCAGCATGGAGAACTTTGGACTGGTAGTTTGGAAGGAGCAGCTTCTGTGGTGGTCATTGGTAGGCTTGTCCCTCTCTGCAGATGAGACACCAAAATTTCCCTTCACCATCTCTGCTCAAAAACTAGCTTCATTGCCTTGTCCATCAGTGCGCAATGAAGGCTGCACCTACACTGACTATTTAATACAGTTTCAAACCAGTATTGAATAAAATGGTTTCACTCTGCAGATGATTACATAAGCAATCTTGAAACAAGTTTGAGGCCCAGATGATGATTACACAAACCACACAGCATTGATGTACATTTAGAGCTTTCTTTCATAGACTTTTGTAGTTTATTGTCTGGTTGCCATAATTTGACGTTATCTTTGAAAAGCATTAAATGATCAGCATTGTTGTTTATTCGTTCAGTCGTTTCCAGACCAGCCCACGCCAGACCTCCCTGTTGGCCGTCCCCCAGCTCCTTCAAGGTCAAGCTAGTCACCTCAAAGATGCCATCCATCCATCTTGCCCATGGTTGGCCCCTCTTCCTTTCCCTCCAGCATTATTGCCTTCTCTAAGCTTTCCTGTCTTCTCATTATGTGGTCAAAATACTTCATCTTTGCCTTTAATATCTTTCCCTCCAATGAGCATCCGGGCTTTATTTCCTGAAGTATGGACTAGTTGGATCTTCTTGCGGTCCAAGGCACTCTCAGAGCTTTCCTCCAACACCACAGTTCAAAAGCATCTATCTTCCTTTGCTCAACCTTCCTTATGGCCCAGCTTTCACATCCATAGATGACTACGAGGAATACCATTGCTTTAATTATGCAGATCTTCGTTGCCAGTGTGATGTCTCTACTCTTCACTGTTTTATCAAGATTGGTCATTGCTCTCCTCCAAAGAAGTAAGCATCTTCTGATTTCCTGGCTGCAGTCTGAGTCTGCAGTAAACTTTGCACCTAGAAATACAAAGTCTGTCACTGCCTCCACATTTTCTCCCTCTATTTGCCAGTTATCAATCATTCTTGTTGCCATAATCTTGGTTTTTTTATTTTTAGCTGCAACCCAGCTTTTATACTTTCTTCTTTCACCTTGATTAGAAGGCTCCTCAGCTCCTCCTCGCTTTCGGCCATCAAAGTGTTATCATCTCCATATCTAAGGTTGATAATCATTCTTCCAGCAATTTTTACCCCAGCCTTGCATTCATTGAGCCCCACACATCACATGATGTGTTCTGCATACTAGTTGAATAGGTTGGGTGAGAGTATACAACCCTGCCGTATGCCTTTCCCATTCTTGAACCAGTCTGTTGTTCCATGGTCTGTTCTTACTGTGCTATTTGGTCCTTATACAGATCCCACAGGAGAGAGACAAGGTGATTTGGTATGCTCCTGGACTCTCAGGGTTGGGTTAATCCTGAAAAAAAGGTACAATCAAGGACTCATTGCATGTGCATGCACAGCTCAGCCCTCAATCTAACAACACTGAGCTGGTACTTATCCTCTGATAGTCTCAATCGAGCTGAGAGATGGCTGGCTGTGGAAACAATAACCCAAAATATGTGCACATTTGAATTCCTTTATTTGACACTCAAAGCTCGATTAATGAGATCACCACCTTTTGTTCTGAACCTTTGCTCTTCCCATGGGATTTCTTCATTACCAGAGGCTCACAATATACCTGCAAGTCTGTTAAACGTATAAAAACATGTCTGTGCAATGTATAAGCATGCATGTATTTTTGGCACTAGCCTACATGCATCCTTTTCTGTCCAGATGGTAATTAAAGTCTCTGTTGTCTGTCTTAATTTCTGGTGAGTGTTTTCTTTAATTTGAAATTTTAGGTGTTAGCGTAAATGCTCACTAGCCAGCACCCTCCTTAACTGTGTTTTGTAGTCTAAATTCGACCTCAAGTCTACACCTCTTTTCCAATCTCATGCAAATTGATCTTCTCCTCATTGCAGTCTTTGCATTGGTACATTACTGTTCTTTATAGAGAGACTGAAATGGTGGTGGAAACAACATGAACACTGAGGTTTATTTAATTTTTTTATCGTGTCAGGAGCAACCAGACACAGAGGTGTTCAGCAGTGAAATATGTTGCCTTGGCATGTGGCGGAGTCTCCTTCTCTGGAGGTTTTTAAGCAGAGGCTAGATGTCTATCTTTCAGAGGTGCTTTGATTATGTGTTCTTCCATGGCAGGGGTTGGACTGAATGGCCCTTGTGGTCACTTTCAACTCTATTATTCTACAGGTAAAATTGTTTTCACTTACATTCTTCTATATGTTTCCTGCTTACATCATTCTTATGTTTTTCTTAATGCCATGTGTTAGCCACCCAGAAAACTGAAAAAAAAGCAGAAGTTCCTAAATTGTCCTGAAGAAGGGGCATAGCTTGCCCAGGAAAGTCAGTATTGTGTGGATTCAAACAGTTTCTAAACTTGTCACAAGATTTTTCCAGAGGGGATTTGCCTTCTACTTCCTCTGAGACTGGACAAGTGCGATTTCCCCAAGGTCACCAGTGAGTTTCCATGGCTAAATGGGGATTTGGACCCTGGTCTCAAAAATCACAGTTCAGTGCTCAAACTACTATAGTGTCCTGGCTTTCCCAAGATAGCTAGAGTCAATATGTCTTATTCTTGAAAGGACAAGTCCAAAGGGGGGCTGCCACAATCCAAATGCCTTATACCTAGCTGAAGGTTGTTCTAATGTGCTCCTCAAAGTGCTGCAATTATTTGGAAAAAAAGATTGCACTAGAGGGAGGTGTTAGAGAACACCACCAACATCAAAAATAAACACGATCGAAGAGGTAGAGGCTACTGCCAAGAAAAAAAATGACTTGACAAAAATATATATGCACTTATTTACTCCCACGGAACAAACCCATCTAACTTCCTGATTTTCCAACTTCAGCTCTTGAAAGATTTCTGCAGTGAAGATGGGCAGTGAGAATCTGATCACTATTTATATCACATTACATAGAAATATACGGATATGCCAGAGATCAGTCTCACAGTTCTGGATTATTCTGGCCTAAATATAATAAATCCACACAGTTATGCTACCACTGAATGTAACAATTTCTACAAAACCTAAGCCAAGAAGGCCAGTTTTGTCTACAAAACAGCAGCTGTGTTTTGAATGCAGCTCCATCAAATGTTGAAGTAACATCCAGTGTAAATGCAGGAACAATAATGGCCAAGTCCATTTTTCTGTTCTATGTAGAAAGCATCATTCCAAATATGATACCATTTTGATATTATATCAAAATATTTTATCTGCAGTAAAAACATTTATTTGGTTGATGTGTTTATTTTTGTCCCTATTTGAAAGCTCTAAGAACATCATCACATAGAGATCCATAAGCCAGGAAACATCGATGGGAAACTAAGGCTTCAGCCCTTTACCATCAGTGGTCATGGCAGCAGCCCCAAAAAGTGCAGGAAAACATCGATTTAATGAGGTGGTAAGTATACAATGTGCAGAAAAATGGAATATGGATAAAGTGACTGATTGAGAATATGATTTAAAATATGCGTGCAATATGATTTAAAACCAGAAATCAGTCTAGAATCAATTTAAGGGATCACTGTGTGTGTAAATAAATTATTTAAGACTGGATTTTCAGTTAACAATATTCATTAGATAATTAGATCAAATTAAATGCAAATAACCCTACCCCAAGACTAAGAAGTTCATTACAAAAGGTACAGCATTAAAATGGTTAAAAGAAACTGTGATACATTTACTACACCACTGTTGTGTGCATTTTGTTTCATTCTTCATGACTGGCTTCATAGCTGCTCTATCTACTCCTCCTATCCGACTTATTTTCCTTTCTGTTCCTTCTTAGTGGCCTTTCCTCATACCTTGATCTAGTCTTCAATTATTTTCTCACTGCAAAATCATTTTCCTCTCTCTCTATTTGATGGGAAATATAAGCTTGCACAGAAAAAAGGCAGATCTATTTGTGCACAGGGATATTATTATTAAATATGTAACACACAAGAGAAACTTTCCTCCTCTTCAAACACATACAGTTGTCTACTACTCTTATGTGGTATCTACCATTACATAAGTGTGCAGCCAATGTTTGATGAAAAATAAATTAATGAATCTGCTCTACTACCAATACAAGTCAGTCTTAATGCTACTTCACAGAAAGCTCTATTTTAAGGGCTTAATCCAAACATAGAAAAGGCAGCTGAAGAATAAGAGGAGAATCAATGACTATGAGAAAAATACTCAAATTATAGGAAAAATATCAAGTTAGCAATTATAGCTTTAAGCAACCCTCCCTTCTCTTAAGAGGGAGCTCCAATGTATCACCAAGTACCTACCACCCCACCAAAAAAGGGGAAGAAGTGGATGACGGAATGTGTGAAATGGGCAATAATAAGCAAATTATCTTTTCGCAATCCTCAGGATGTCATAGAGATCTTCTGTAAGAGACCAATAAAAAGCTTCTTCTATAAATTGGTGAAAAACATAAGAGTGACATTGATATCACAAAACATAGGCAGTGGCCTGAGTTTGAGCTATAGTTGATAAATACTGAACATGTCACCTAACACAACAGTGACAAAAATATTTGTGGTGCCATAATAGTAAGTGGAAATTATGAGCTAAAGTGCTACAATGGGTAAAATATGGGCAGCTGGAATTCTACAGGACATGTCGAATGGCATGGCATAGTTGTCTAGTCATAGTCGCAGCGCTCTCTGGACCATCCTCCACAAAATCGGGTACCCAAACAAATTTGTGAACATCCTGCGGCTCCTCCACGATGACATGATGGCAACAGTCTTGGACAGCAGTGGCTCCCAAAGTGACCCATTTAAGGTGGAATCAGGTGTCAAACAGGGATGTGTTATTGCCCCAACTCTATTCTCCATCTTCATCGCTATGATACTTCACCTTGTTGATGGGAAGCTTCCCACCGGAGTGGAAATAATCTATCGGACAGATGGCAAGCTATTCAACCTCAGCAGATTGAAAGCCAAAACCAAGGTTACAACAACAGCTGTTATAGAACTCCAGTATGCTGATGACAATGTCGTCTGTGCGCATTCAGAAGAAGATCTACAAGCCACTCTAAACACCTTCGCAGAAGCATACGAGAAGCTCGGCCTGTCACTGAACATTGAGAAAACCAAGGTGCTGTTCCAGCAGTCGCCAGCCAATCCCTCTCCAATGCCAGTAATAAAGCTTAATGGTGTCACATTAGAAAATGTGGACCATTTCCGCTACCTTGGCAGCCACCTCTCCACCAAAGTCAACATCGACGCCGAAATACAACACCGCCTGAGCTCTGCAAGTGCAGCATTTTCCAGAATGAAGCAGAGAGTGTTTGAGGACCGGGACATCCGTAGGGATACCAAGGTGCTTGTTTATAAAGCTATTGTCCTCCCAACCCTGCTATATGCCTGTGAGTCGTAGACTGTCTACAGACGTCACATGCAGCTCCTGGAACGTTTCCATCAGCGCTGCCTCCGGAAAATCCTGCAAATCTCCTGGGAAGACAAGCGGACAAACGTCAGTGTGCTGGAAGAAGCAAAGACCACCAGCATTGAAGCGATGGTCCTCCAACATCAACTCCGCTGGGCCGGCCACGTTGTCCGGATGCCTGACCACCGTCTCCCAAAGCAGCTGCTCTACTCCGAACTTAAGACCGGAAAACGGAACGTTGGTGGACAGGAAAAGAGATTTAAAGATGGGCTCAAAGCCAACCTTAAAAACTCTGGCATAGACACTGAGAACTGGGAAGCCCTGGCCCTTGAGCGCTCCAGCTGGAGGACAGCTGTGACCAGCAGTGCTGCAGAATTTGAGGAGGCACGAGTGGAGGGTGAAAGAGAGAAACGTGCCAGGAGGAAGGCGCATCAAGCCAACCCCGGCCGGGACCGCCTTCCACCTGGAAACCAATGCCCTCACTGTGGAAGAAGATGCAGAGCAAGAATAGGGCTCCACAGCCACATACGGACCCACAAGGAAATCCATAATGGAAGACCATCTTACTCGTCCAACGAGGGATCGCCTAAGTAAGTAAGTTGTCTAGGTAGTGGAAAAAGTAGACTGACAAAGGGGTTGGCTGGGGGCAGGGGGAGAAATCACGAGAATCAGGAAAATACAGATCCCAGAAGATTGTATTGGCTAATACAGCTTTAAAAGTGTGTAAATGTTAAAAATACTGAAAGAGTCCCTAATTGAACTCACTGATATTGCTGACACAATTAATTGGCTGATTGCAAACTTGGCATACAAAAGGGGAAAGCAATTCAAATGTTTACTGACTGCACTTTCGATTGCCAATACTGTCTGGAAATCCTGGAAAAATGCAACTAAAGGCCAAACCTGAAAATCAGAGGATTGAGAGAAATGGTGAAGGAGAGAATACTGTCTATTTTTAAAACCTCACTGTCAGAGCAGCTGCTGGATCATGGGATAACACAAGGAGATATATACTATGCACCCCAGGCCTTTTGCCTGGAATCTCTACACTTACTGTAAACATAAACTTTACATTTTATACAAAACATCTGAAGGAAACCAGGATCCTCACAGCAATTATGAATATTATTATGCCTGATCCAGGACCAGATAGCTTATCTGGAGATATCCTTCATACTGCAGAATTTTCATAAATATGTCCACACTCCTGGACAAGGCCTCTAAAGAACAACACCCATAGTGTCAGTTTTAGGTGTAGCCAGAGAGAAACTTTCTTTGTTCATTGAATTAAAGGTAGATTGTGAGCCATCACCCAACCCGAGAGAGCATCAGCATTGAAATATACAAACACAGGAAGTCTCCTGTCAGCAAATGGTAAGGTTGTGGGCTAAACAAAAAACTAGAGCCCTCAACTGAGGAATATGGTCCAGCTGCATCAATTGTTCGCTCTCTACAGCTGGAAAATCACAAGACCCACTTCTATAAAATCCAATTTCCTAGTGAACTTTTCTTCCTCTTACGATAGCTTCCAGACTTCTGATAAGTATCTTGTCTATGTATAATCTTGGCAATGTTCTTGAGTCAGTTTCCATTTCATGTCCACAACCAGATTGCTTTTCCAGGCTTGACTTTGGAGTTTTCTTTGATTTACCTAGCCTCCTCACCCCTAAGGCAGCCAGAACTTCCAGGCTGTACCTGGGCATGCATCAGATAAAGCTAATTTTGTAGACCAACAGCAAAAACACTGTACTTTCAATGCCTTGAGAATAAATCTCCCTAAGCCTTATCTTTACTGAAGATATTTTCTTAGCTGATAGGAGGAAGAAGACAGCATAGTTAGCATCCTCACAGTAGGCATGAAAAAGCTGCCTTCAACACTTGAAAAGACAAAGGAAGTACATTAGAATGAAGAGGACATGGAAGGACACCATCATCATTTGTTGACTGCACAGCTAAAATGGTAAAGATACCAACTCTAGTGAACTAGATGTGAAGAGAGGATGAAGCCACCAAGCATCATAAATAAGTGGTAAAGAATGGTTTATTTTAAGTCTCTATGAATTGTTTGTATAGTTCTTTGGAGAGCAGAGACCGTAGTGCATCAGACACTTGTAATCCAATAATTCCAAGTTCTTGTTTTCTAGGTGAGACCTTGACAGTGGATATGTATTTTAAAACATGACACCTCAGGAATCCTTATTGCCTCTTAAAAATATGTTTAGGAGAGTAGAAACAGGGCTGAGCTGGGGAACAATTCAAGAAATTACTGGCCAGGACTTCAAGCAAGTTCTATTTATTTATTATTATTTATTTATTTATTAGATGCACTTATTGACCGCCATTCTCAGCCCTTACGGGCGACTCATGGCGGTGTACAGTACACATAAAAAGACAGTTACAGAGACCAGTATCAACAACATATGACTATACAACAAATACAAACTACATAAAAATCCGCTTCGTCTCTTAGTAGAATCATAGCCAGTCTCATCATCCTTATACCATTCCAGTTCTCATTACCGTAATGTTGTTGCTTAGCACTTAATTAAATGCCCTCTCGAACAGCCAGGTCTTAAGGCTTTTTCGAAAGGACATGAGGGAGGGCGCCTGTCTGATGTGTGCCGGGAGAGTGTTCCACAGCCGGGGGGCCACCACCGAGAAGGCCCTCTCCCTCGTCCCCGCCAGCCGTGCCTGTGATGCAGGCGGGATCGAGAGAAGGGCCTCCCCAGACGATCTCAAGGTCCTCGTGGGCTCGTAGGCCAAGATGCGGTCAGAAAGGTATTTTGGGCCGGAACCGTTTAGGGCTTTGTAGGCCAAGACCAGCACCTTGAATTGGGTCCGGTAGCAAATCGGCAGCCAGTGAAGCTGGGACAACAAGGGCGTTGTGTGCTCCCTGCTACCCGCTCCAGTTAGTAACATGGCTGCCGCACGCTGGACCAGCTGAAGCTTCCGGGCCGTCTTCAAGGGCAGCCCCACGTAGAGAGCGTTGCAGTAATCCAGGCGGGATGTGACAAGAGCGTGTACCACCGTGGCCAAGTCAAACTTCCCGAGATACGGGCGCAGCTGGCGCACGAGCCTAAGCTGTGCAAATGCAAATGAAACCTGGGGATCCAGGCTCAACGATGAGTCCAGGGTCACACCCAAGCTGCGAACCTGCGCCTTCAAGGGGAGTGCGACCCCGTCCAGCACAGGCTGTAACCCTATATCCCGTTCGGCCTTGCGACTGACCAGGAGTACCTCTGTCTTGTCTGGATTTAGTTTCAGTTTGTTCGCCCTCATCCAGACCGTTACAGCGGCCAGGCACCGGTTCAGGACCTCGACAGCCTCCTTAGTAGCAGGTGGGAAGGAGTGACAGAGTTGGACATCATCTGCGTACAGATGACACCGCACCCCCGAAACTCCGGATGATCTCACCCAGCGGCTTCATGTAGATGTTAAATAGCATGGGGTACCTACAGTTCTACAGTGGAGTTCAGCAATAACAACTTTTTATGGAAGAAATCTTGGCATCAATTGCAAGAGTTAAATGGTAGGCTAAGTGCCATGTCCATATGGCTTACCAGCTATTTATTATAAAAAGTTGAAGAAGAACTTTGCTTGTCTTTCCAAATGACTTTTACTTCAATTTTGAATAGAAAGAAGATTCCTGACACTGGGAAGTACTGCCAAGAGAAAGTAAAGAGGAAGCTAAGACAAATAATTACAGACCTATTTCATTACTGAATAATGGTGATATTTTTGAGTTGTTGTAGGTTTTTCAGGCTGTATGACCATATTCTAGAAGCATTATCTCCAGACATTTCATCTGCATTTATGGCAGGCATCCTCAGAGGTTGTGAGGTCTTTGATATTTTTCTTCAATTTTAGAAGAATTAAAGAATTAAAAATGTATTGTAAGAACTCACCCATGAAGCTGAAAGTATTTTATTTTATTTTACAAAAGAAGGAAATGTGGAATAATGTGAGGTGTGTATCGGATATTATATATTATGTATGTTTGCCATTGTAAATTTATGTTGTTATAGTCTATATGTTTATGTATTGTTTATTTTATGTTCGTCACTTGTAGTAGTTCTGTGAGCCGTGCCGAGTCCCTTTGAGGAGATGTGGTGAGGTATAAATAACGCTGTTTATTATTATTATTATTATTATTATTATTATTAAATACTTGAGAAAACTCCAATATGCCAATGATAACATAGTCTGTGCACATTCAGAAGAAGACTACAAGCCGCTTTAAACACCTTTACAGAAGCATATGAGAAATCTGGTCTCCCATTGAACATCGGGAAAACCAAAGTACTCTTCCAGCAGTCACCACCAATCTCTCTGCAATGCCAGAAATACAGCTTAATCGTGTAATGTTAGAAAATGTTGACCATTTCCAATACCTTGGCAGCCACCTATCTACAAAAGTCAACATTGACACTGACATACAACACCACCTGAGCTCTGTGAGTACAGCATTTTTCCGAATGAAGGAGAGTGTTTGAGGATCGGGACATCCGTAGGGATACCAAGGTACTTGTGTATAAATCTATTGACCTCCCAATCCTGCTATATGCCTGTAAAATGTGGACTGTCTACAGCCATCACACTCAACTCCCGGAATGATTCCATCAGCGTTGTCTCCAGAAAACCCTGCTAATCTCTTGGGAAGACAGATGGACAAATGTCAGCATGCTAGAAGAAGCAAAGATCACAAGCACTGAAGAGATGTTCCTACATCATCAACTCAGCTGGTCCTTGAGCATGCTAACTGAAGGTCAGCTGTGACCAACAGTGCTGTGGAACTTGAAGAGGCACTAATGGACAGCAAAAGGGAGAAACATGCCAAGAAGAAGGTGCATCAAGGCAACCTTGACTGGAACTGCCTTCCACCTGGAAACTGATGTCCTCACTGTGTAAGAATATGTAGGTCAGGAATAGGGCTCTACAGTCACCTACATTTCTACCGCCAAGACCCTACACTTGGAAGGTCATCATACTCAGATAACAAGGGATTGCCTAAGTATAAAATACTTGGATAAACATAATGAGAAACAGGCAGCATTGTATTTTTAGAAACAGAAAGAACTTTTGACAATTTGTACTAGTTTTGTTTTGTTTTGGGAAAAGATGCATTTTGGCAGTAATTTTATTACTTGGACAAAAGTGATCTATAGGACCCAAACAGTGCATATTTTGATAAATGGTGAATTAATGAGTGCATAATTTTTAAAGGCACTAGACAGAGCTATCCACTTTCTCCTTTGTTATTTATCTTGACTTTAGATATTCTACTGTTGTTGCAAATAGAGTTGAAGAGAGAACAAATTAAAGAATGTATGATAAAATAAGATCAACATTTTGGATATAATATTGAGTTGGAGAAATGGGAAAACGTGGTTAATAAGACTGAAAGATCTAAAACGTATAAAGGGATTGAGGATATCTGTTGGCAAAGTCTGAAGTCAATTGTTTCTTTAGAATAAGTATATTTGGGGACTAGGAAGAGGAGAAATCAAGTGTAGCATTTTCCCTAGAATAAGTCGAGTCAGTTACAGTGTCAAGTAAAATCTTTGCAATCTTTCATGTAAAATTTCCTTTCTTAATAGCAAAGTATTTAGAACACCCCCTTAATAGTAAAATATCTGGGAAATCTAACCATCTCAATATTCATTTAGACTCTGAAATAGCCAGAGAAACTAAAAAGCGGAATTGAGAGCTGGAAGAATCCATTGAAAGTGACAGTTCTTTAGGCAAATACAAGCACTATTTCTGGATTTTAGTATGATCCTTCAAGACTGTATGTGCAAGATATTTGGTACTTCTAAAAACATACTTCAAAACTTGCATAAAGGAATTCAATTAATTCAGAAGTATCATCTTATCATTGGGTTTGAAAAAAATGACCCTTCATCAGTTAGATGATTCCCAATGTTAGTTTACTACCATTGTGTTTCCTCTACAATGGACAGGCAAAGTCTCAGGCATTTAAAGTGATTGTTCATAAAGATGTTTATCCTTGTTCTTATTTCATTTTACTGTAATCTTCAGGAGAGCCTTTTAAAGGCAAAATGCTTTCATGCTGCTGAAAAAAAAATTGCATCCCTCTTCAGCTTGCAGATACATTCCCAATCTCCTTGGAGTAAGTTTCAAACAGAATGTTAAGAAAGATGTTTGTTTTGTATTACAGTATAAGTTTCTTTTTGTCCTGGATTTTCCCGACAGCTTGTTAACATGTTCTTAGTTTAGCACAGCAGTACCTTCATTTCTGCTATATGTATTGCAAAAGATATTTTAAAAATTTCCTAGCAGTTTAGAAATGCATACCTTGCAAAACAAAGCATGTGGTGTGTCAAAATTCTACATCTCGTCAGATCTGTCTTCTGCACTACAGTTTTTCATTTTTTTCTAAGACTTTGGTTATATAATACTAAAGCCAACTCAGATAAAAAGCTACCAGATTTCTTTTCCCAGTTAACCCACCAATTTTTTCATCAGTTGCTTGCAACTTTCTGCATGTGCCTTTTTTGTGAGGCTTCAAAACTCTTTAAACTCTGTTTGCTGTATCTTTCTTCTTTGTCAGAAATATTTTTTTTCAAAAAAAAGTCAACACAGATGAGCAAGCTACAAAACCTTAACCAGTACCTTCACTGTATCTCAATGTAGCCCATGGTAAATTGCAATTCGCCTTAACTGCTCAACTGTAAAATGGAAATACCATCCACAGAGAAAAGCAGGAATAATTGCCAAGTGACTCAAATGTGTGGGGTTTTTTTTAAAGTTGGATCCACCTGCTGCAGCTTACCTACTATTTTATCAGAAAGAGAAGTATTTTGCTCTGGTTTTACATTCCTGATCTGTTTCTCCTCCCACTTAATCTCATTCATAAAATAAAACTTTAAAACAGAGTGCACTTTATCCTTTTATAGTGTAGAAGACATATAGTTTGAAACTTAAGTACTATTATAAAGTTTCTTTGGCTCATTTCCTGGTAAATAACCTCCCTGCTCCTTTATCTGGATAGTCATGAAAACCTCCCTGCCTTCTTTTTATATAACAGGGAGCACCTGCAAGTCATTTGGCAAGTGAAAAACATTAGCTTACCTGCTGCTTTCTAATCTGTCACAGCTCCTGATCAAGGCAACCATTGACTTCAAGATATTTTATTGAGTGTTGTTCCATACCAAAATATCCAAGTGAGACTGCCCAGTATTTGCAGCTTTTCAAAGCCACACAAAATAGTAACTTTTAGATTTACCAATTTGTTTCATGACAAATAGAAAGTGAATCAATGCTTTATTTGGATCTTCCTGTTATGTCTGTAAAGGATATCTTTTTATGATAAAGGGGCACCGGGAATCCAGAGAATCCTTTCACGTGGCAGGGCAGCAGTCACTCTGTCGGACAGTCCATTTTCTAACTGTAGCCATGCTTTGTGTGGCATAAATTTTAACTTGATAAGTACATCTACACTATTGAATGCATGCAATTCAACATGACTTTAATCACCATAGCTAAATGTTATGAGAATATGTGAGTTGTAGTTTGATGTGACACCAGCACTCTTTGGTAGGGAAGGCTAAAGACTTTGTAAAACTACAAGTAGGCAGTGAGCAATGGGATTTATCAATCAAAGTGAGTACATGGAAAAATGTGAGGTAGTTTAATTTTCTACCCTCTTTCTTTCTTTATTAACATGCTCATTATATCTCAATTTGAAGACCAGTAAAAGACCAGTAAATCTTGATAGCTAGGGGACAATGTTATAATTTTTTTAAGTGGAAGACTTGCAAATGCAGTAGGAAATTTCAGCTGTTCAATTTCAGCCTGCCATTCAGCATTTAAAGGCATAAACCCTTTTCAATTTTGTAGGTAAGAAACCCATGATACAATACTCTGTTGTTCTAAGGAAATAAGCAGAGGTCTGCTGGATCAGACATTAACTTGTCCAAAGCTTGAAACTGTTTCTTTTTGCTTTTGATAGCAGTATGTGTGAGAAAGCTAAACATGAGTCAACAATGTCATGCAGCAGCTTAAAAAGCCAATGGGATTTTGGCCTGCATAAATAGGAGTATACAGGGTAGTCATGCTATCCTTCTATTCTGCCTTGGCCAGAACACACCTGGAATACTGTGTCACAATTGAGGTGAGATGTGTCCAGAGGAGAGTGACTAAAATGATCAATGGTCTGGAGAACAAGCCCTATGAGGAGTGGCTTAAAGAGCTGGGCATGTTTAGCCTGCGGAAGAGAAAGCTGAGAGGAGACATGATGTGGGCCATGTATAAAGATGTGAGGGGAAGCCACAAGGAGGAAGAAGGAAGCTTGTTTTCTGCTGCCCTGGAGACTAGGATGTGGAACAATGGCTTTAAACTACAGGAAAGGGGATTCCACATGAACATTAGTATAAACTTCCTGACTGTGTGTTTAGACTGAAGAAGAGAAGATCAGTTTATGATAATCATATTTAAATATCTGAAGAAATATCATAGAGAAGATAAAACAAGTTTGTTTTCTGCTGCTCCAGAGAGTAGAATACAAATCAATAGGTTCTAATAAGAAGAAAAGAACATTACACTTAAATATTAGTAAAAACTTCTTGATGGTAAAAACTATTGGACAGTGTAATAGACTGTGCTTCTGGGTGGTGGATTCTTCTTCATTGGAAAGCTTTCAACAGAGGTTAGATGGCCATTTCTCAGGATTGGCTTTCCAGCATGGCAGGGAGCTGGATTAGGAGGCCCTTGGGATCTCTTCCCACTCTATAGTTTGGTGACAAGAACAACAAAAATATACTGCATTAAAGTGCTAGGTTTATCTCAGGATGTTCATTGTTTCTGTTAGAGATATCTGTCCTCTTTTCCTGCTGGGCAACCATGACAGGAGACCCAACCCTGTGCTGTGCTTTTTTTAAAAAAAGATTTTTTTTACATACAATAACAATTTACGGTGTAAACAAAACACAAAACAGTAAACATTTTACAAACACATAGCCCCGCCACCAAGGCCTGAACAAGTATCCTTTCCTTTGCCATATATTTATAAATCAACCATTAATCAAATGTCATATCCACAATTCCTGACCAACAAGGTTATATTGTTTTCCATTTTCGCTCTCTAAAGCATATTTAATAAAGATCTACCAGTATGCTTCAAAATCTGATCTGTTAATTTCCCCTCTGAATACTCTCATTTCCATTGTTAGTTTATCATTTAAGGCTACATTCCATACCTCCCTATACCATGCTTCCGATGTTAGATTAGTTATTATTTTCCAGTTCCTTGATATTATAATTCTTCCCACTGTGAGTAAAATAATCACCAATCCTTTCTTATTCATTTCTAAATTCAACATCGTGGTGTCCATTAATAATGCTAACCTAGCATCCAGAGTAATATTTGATCCTATAGTGTTGTTTATTTCAATAAATCTATCCTTCCAAAAACTCTTCACTTGTGGGCATTCCTACCATAAATGAAAATATGTCCCTTTGTGCTTGCCACATCTCCAGCAGAGGTTACTTTGCTTGCTATCCATCTGATGTTGTTTGACTGGTGTGGTATGCCATCTCCATATAACTTTGCATCCATTTTCTTTCAATCTTATTGATAGATTCTTAATCACTCTCCACTTCAGAACTCGTTTCCAATCAAAATCTGTCAGAGCCCCTAGGTCTCCTTCCCATACCTTTTCTAACAGCTTCAGCCATATTTCTTCACCAATTAATCCATTATATATTTCCCAATTAATCGTTTCCCCATTATTTCTTGGTTTTTAAGCTTACTTAGCCACCCTGTGCTGTGCTTGTAGTCTTTCTTGATTCATCCAGTGTAAAATCTATCATGTGGCTGACTTCTTTGACCTTTTCTGCATTGTAATGGATTTATCTCATGTGAAAAGTTGTCCTCACTGAGAAGGATGGGTTTTTAAAATACCCTTTCCCTCTTTCTTGAAGATGTTGAAAAATTGAAAAGCTGTATGAGACAATGACATATCCAAGGCCAAATGAGAGAATGGTAAAAAATGGAGACAATGTAACAAAAAATAACAAAGCCAAGGTCATTCCCAGGAGTTCAAATGGTACACCTCTTGAACTCTTGTTTTTATTAAACTGTTCAAAGGGTTTTTTTTAGTTATTGTTAGTTTCTCAACACCCATCAGGTCCAGCTATCATGGCCAATGATTAAGGATTAAGGCTGCAAGTTCTCCAGACCCGTGTTAAATGCATGCCTCCAAGTAGCCTTGCAGGTCTGAATTTGTTCTGTGTTTTGTATCTAGAGATCTTCTGCCAGTTACCAAATTAAAAAAAGGGCACTACATAAATTATAGGAACCTTGCCAGAAAAAAGTGCCAGATAGATGGCTAGCCTAGGGCTAATCTAGAAATATTATACTGAAGCATCTTGTAAATGGTGACCCCTGGAAGCCAAATGTGTTATTACTCATAAGATTTCTGATAGCCTTTTCTGAGTCTGAGAATTTTTTACTTCATCAATAAAATATGGGACATCCCTGATGGTTTGCTTTAAACACACAGAAAATAACATATTACACATGGAGGGGCATAGTGAGTGCTAGAGTGCATAGTTTCTATGAACATCCTTACATATTTGGAAAAGACCTTCTTGAAACCTGAGAGAGCTAATTTATCTCTCGGGTCAATATCTCTAGCACAGACACCAATCAGAAAACTGACTATCATATTTCTGTTTGCTATTTGAAATATGAAACCCTCAAATATACAGGGTGAGGCAGCATAACTTCCCTTTTTAAAATGCGCGCCATTCAGTCGGTTGAAGACATAGCGGAGCGCTAGTGGTCTCGTTCGAGAGGCGGGACTATAAAGTTTTGTCCTGACACAATTCAGTCACCATCTCTTGGGGTTCAGCCTGAGTTTGAACTTGAACCTGATTCTTTGTTTGTTCCTCCTGATGCTAATGAAAGTATATTTACTGATGCTAGTGGAAATGTACCTTTTGATGCCAATGCTCCTGAAATTAGTGAGGAAGAAACTGCTGTAGGTTTGGAAAATGCCAGTGTTCCTGAAATTAGTGAGGAAGGAACTTCTGTAGATTTGGAAAATGAAAGTACCAGTGTTCATGAGAATGTTTCAGAGGGAGACCTTGAACTTTCCCTCCCTTCTGCACCTGTTAACTGTAATGACAACAGAAGGGGCCAAATTTGGGAAGACAGAAGTAAATCACTCAGTTTGCGTCGATCCTCCCGAATTCAAGAATTAAAAACATTGGCTTCAAAACAGAAGGGCGGTTCACGGAACCAATTCTTGAGTTTTAATTGCAATACGCCGAGCTGATTGTCTCAGTTCAGGCATCGTTTCAGAATTGATGAAGACCTTGGCAGTTCTCCCGGTTCCCTGGCCATAGTTTGGGAAGATTTCTAGGATATCAAGTACGGTTAGTGGATTGCTAACAGATTCCAGTATTTCCCAGTGAGGCTTTTGGTTTTGCTTTGTCCATTTAAATTAATGTTTGCTGATTTTGCTGTGGCTTTTGACTTACATTTTTCCTTTATTTTGTAACCATTTTTCTTCAATAAAAAAGGATTGTTTTTCACAGCCAAGTGTGGTGGATAGTTATCTTAGGGCCTCGTTCCCTGCTCTGGATTGCAACACCATCATGCATTGGAACAGTGAGGAGCATGCTTTTGCCATTGAGGCCTATTTTTCGAGGAGATTTGGAGTGGTCGGCCCACTCTCCAGATTTGGCCCCTTGTGATTTTTTTCTATGGGTTTTTTTAAGTCCCGTGTTTATGTGAACCATCCAAGGACCCTACAAGATTTGAAGACCAACATCCAGGAAGAAATTGCCAACATAACACCTGCTATTTTGGCAACAGTCATGACAAACGCCAGAAATCGATTTACTCAGTGTATGAAGAATGGAGAATGGGGGACATCACCTACCTAATTTGATCTTCAAAACTACGTAAAACAAAACTTTAGGTATGCGTATATATTCTGATTCATACAATGGGTTTTATTAAGTTTTGAAAAAAGGAAGTTATGCTGCCTCACCCTGTTGAAATTCCTTGCTGCTCTAAAGAATGGCATGAATGCATTTAAGAGGTCCCCGGTTTCATTTCAAAGCCACCCCTCCTCCCTGTAATTGTTGCATTTTGGCACCTTATGTTGGAAATGGGAATTAGTAAGACAGACGTCTTTCTCCCAGCCTCCAATACCTTACAGATGTTACTGTTGTCCCTTCAATATTTTACTGCAGGGGTTCCATAAACTGAGTCACCAAGATTGTTTATTCAGGGGCAGAGGAAGTTAAAGCTAAATTTAAACTCACAGTCTAAGGCCATCACCCCAAGTTTCAATCAAGGGCCTGTTGTCATCACAGGTGGATAATATCCCCCTCTGGGTACCCTATAGTTATATTTTCAAGTAAGTTACCAGATCAACAGCTTATTCAGACTTGATACCAAGCCAGTATGTGCCTTTGGGAGCTGAAGTGCATCACACAGTTTGATGAAGTCAGTTTCATCTTCTTGTTTCACCACCTTATGGAATTGACAGTCATTAATCTCATCTACACAGTATTCAGCTGAGATTTTGTAGTGCTGGCATTTGCAGACAAACAAGATACAATGTCAAAGTCCAAAAGACCCTATGATTTCTTTCTTTCAAAATCTGCTTCCTGGAATTGGCTCAGTTTAGGGAGCCTTATGAAGAAGGAACTAGTATATCTATTAGGTGTTACGCAGCACCAATTAAAGTGGGAGGAAATATTATTTGATTCATTTACAATGATATGTATATTCTGCTCTTTTTTCATCAGATTGCTTACCTTCCAGAATCAGTATGCAAATTGAGAGACAGTTATACTTTGACTGTTGAATTATTCTGATTTCCCAATTAAATCATATGACTTCCTAAACAAAGGCATAAAATATACAGATACAAAGCAAAAGTGAATGCAAAGTGCATATATCATGGAAAATGTGCAAAAGTGTGTGCTCTAATTTTGCACAGTTTTTTTAAAAAACAACAACAACAAAGGAATATAACCATGATGGAAAAAAGTGAGCAAAACTGCAATTTGAGAATTGTCCATCTTTATGAAAATTTCTTTCAACATAGATATCATAGATAGGCGTAAAGCCAACCTTAAAAACTGTGGCATAGACACAGAGGACTGGGAAGCCCTGGTCCTTGAGCAATTTGAACTGTTACCAACAGTGCTGTGGAATTCGAAAAGGCTCAAATGGAGGGCAAAGGGGAAAAACATGTCAAGAGGAAGTCACATCAAGCAAACGCTTGTCAGGACTACCTTTCATCTGGAAATGTATGTCCTCATTTTGAAGACCATGCAGATCCAGAATAAGTCTCTACAGTCACTTACGGATTCACCACCAAGACTCTATCCTTGGAAGACAATCATATTCAACTACGAGTGATAGCCTATGATGATGACAAAAAAAGATAGAAGTCCCATTGAAGTCAAGGGTATTTAAACTATGTCATTGGCATGTCACTGCCTTTCCCTGAGATTTAGTTGCAACTAAAGCAGGAAGAGACAACTGCCAAGGTTTTTTGGAGTGCACAGCCAGCTGAATTTTCCATAAGGCCTCAGTGGCTGCTCACTGCCTTACCACACACTTTAAAAAACAAATCTGAATGTTTTGGCCCTACATAATGTGATCAGACATGGACACAGAACACATAAATACATTCATATATGTTCTAAGTCTATGTGCCTTCAAGGGACCTCATGACCTTGCTTATCAATATGTCCTTAGGCAAACTGGAACCAAAAAACAGACTTCGCAAGGGAATTTTATTGAACACACATCTATCAATATATACATAATAATTGAGCTGGGGATAGCAAATAAATGGCAAACTATTTATGCAAAATTCAAACAAAGGGAGAAAGAAGAGAAAATGAGAAAAAGAATGGGGTTTAAAAGTAAGGACTATATAATATTTTCACTAAACCACACATATACAGGGGGAAAAGAGAGAGCTGTTTTTGGAAACTGCAATGCAAAGGGAAATACTTACCGACAGATTTTAGAAATGATCAAAGTTATCTCTCATTTGGTCTTTTCCTGTAAGGAGCTAGGGAACATTCCTGGTGGGAACAAAACAAAGAGAAAAATCACAAGTTAACTAAGGTTCTCTGCAAGAGTGAGAACTTTGAGAAAGAGAATGTCATTCTACAGCAAAAAGAAAGAAAGAAAGAAAGAAAGAAAGAAAGAAAGAAAGAAAGCATTATTTCAACATAAAATGAGCAATACCAATGGTTTTGGAGTAAGGTTGGAGAAAATCTTAGCCTATAATTTCAGCAAAATAATTTGGAATCATATTAAAGCATGTCAGATTGAAAAGTCATCATGACATCCGGATGCTCCTAAAACAAAGGACTTTCAATTGAACAAAGGTGTCTGTTTGAACTTCCTGAAACATATTCTCCAATACTAGTGTTATGTGTCTCACAACTGTTGTACAGATCCTCACAATGATCCCCTACATTCCTTAGGGTGTATGGAATGATTTGTCACCACATTTTAAACCCACTGAGTCATTTTATGCCTAGTGGGAGATATTTTCTGTTAAGAAATGATCAGGAATTAATTCAATAGATTGAAGAAAAGATCTCTCTTAAGTTTAAAAGTAGGTGGGGGGAGGGCAACATTGGAGCTCCTATGATTTGGTGGGAGGAAATTCAGTCCAAACAATCATAGGGGAATCTTGGAGGTCCTTGAGTCCTCAAAATGGGCACATGAAGCACACAGACCACATTTTCACTCCTGAATTAACGGTAACAAATGCCATCTTATTCTTGCTAATATGTGGACAGAAAGATATGAAGCTAGACCATTGCTACATATTTCATAGAATCATAGAGTTGAAAGAGACCTTGTGGGCCATACAGTCCAACCCCCTGCCTAGAAGCATGCAAATCGCATTCAAAGCACCTCCAACAGACACTGATTACCCACATCTACAGTCTGACATCAACAGTTTCCCCATATGATTATATATTTGTCTATCTGATCACATTGAGACATTGGGTGTTTTGAAATTGTCCTAATTTTATCTGTTGTTGGATATCTCATTATAACTGACTCTGCATGACAATGTAAAGTTACTTAGTAGTGGGTAGGACAAGCCAAACTGATAACAAATTATCTAGGTGAATGTAATGGGGAGACAATTCTGCAAAATATTGAAAGGGGAAAAGACTTTCAAACAACAGAGCTTCAAAACCCTTTCGCTTAGGGCCCTTCCACACAGCCGTACATATAATCCAGGATATCAAGTCAGAAAATCCTGCAATATCTGCTTTGAACTGGGTTATCTGAGTCCACACTGCCAAATATTCCAGTTCAAAGCAGAAAATGTGGGATTTTCTTCAGATGTGTGGGCCATGCTATTATAGATATAACACAGGGTTAATTTCATGTCTTGCATACTCCAGTTTGCACTTGTAATGTGTAGTTCAGCAAAACATTCTTTTGAATCCATTTATTTGAACTAAAAATGTGCATTTTTCTATAAAAAGATGAATAAACCTAGACAATAAATGTTCATGCATTCAACAGAGACTTTCTTCCACAAAGTTTGCTGAACACTAATTGGTCTTAGAAACTCCGTAGGACAGGAGGACATTGATGTGACCTTTCCAGTCTGCTTTGTGTGAATGTGCTGTTTCAAAATGCTAATCAATTTAAGTATCTGTCAAATTAATGAACAGAAAGTTGGCATCTTTATATGTTAAGGTTCTTCTTTAGATAAGTTGTTGATTTTAGCATCCTACTCACTGCAGAGTTCACCCTGGAGTTGCTTAGCCTTATAAATATTAAGAACTGTTTTTAAGAAACACCTCTTTTGAGCATGAGTATAGTTTCTGAGGATGTTGCATCAATGACAGGTTCCGGAACGTCCCCTCTCAAGTAACCGAGCTAAACCAGCTCCTTGGTTCACTGAGGAGCTGGCAGCGATGAAGCGAAGGAAGAGGGAACTAGAGAGCGTGTGGCGCTCGGACCCAAGCGAGCCAAACCGAGCACGGTTTGTGTCCTTTTTAAGGGCATATGCCGCGGCAATAAAAGCCGCAAAGAAAACTTTCTTTGCGGCTACTATTGCGTCTGCAAAGAACCGTCCGGCGGAGTTGTTTCGGATTGTCAGAGGTCTTTTAACTCCCCCCATCTCAGGTGGGAGCCCTGACAACTCGGACACGCGCTGTGAAGCATTTGCTCGGTTCTTTGCAGACAAAGTCGCTTTGATCCGTTCTGGGCTGGACGCCACATTAAATGCAGTCTCTGTGGATGTGACACAAGCACCTGCTTGTCCTATTTTGATGGATTCTTTTCAGCTTGTGAAACCCGAGGATGTGGACAAGATACTTGGAGGAATGAGGCCCACCACGTCCATCCTAGACCCCTGCCCATCCTGGCTTCTGAAAGAGGCCAGAGGGGGATTGGCTGAGTGGGTAACGGTGGTGGTTAATGCCTCCCTTCGGGAAGGCACGATTCCAGCGAGCCTAAAACAGGCTATTATAAAGCCGCTGTTGAAGAAACCATCACTGGACCCCACTAAATTCGACAACTTTCGGCCTGTTTCCAATCTTCCCTTCTTGGGCAAAGTCATGGAAAGCGTGGTGGCCTCACAACTCCAGGTATTCTTGAGAGACACGGATTATCTGGATTCGGCACAGTCTGGCTTCAGACCGGGACATGGTACCGAGACGGTCTTGGTCGCCTTAGTGGATGATCTCCGCCGGGAGCTAGACAGGGGGAGTGTGTCCCTGTTGGTGCTTCTGGACCTCTCAGCGGCCTTCGATACCGTCGACCACGGTATTCTTCTGGGACGCCTTGCAGAGATGGGCCTTGGGGGCACCGCTTTGCGGTGGCTCCAGTCATTTCTGGAGGGTCGTACCCAGAAGGTGTTATTGGGGGACTCCTGTTCAACACCACAGCCTTTGACCTGTGGTGTTCCTCAGGGCTCCATACTGTCCCCCATGCTGTTTAACATCTACATGAAGCCGCTGGGTGAGATCATCCGGAGTTTCGGGGTACGGTGTCACCTGTACGCAGATGACGTCCAACTCTGTCACTCCTTCCCACCTACTACTAAGGAGGCTGTCGGAGTCCTGAACCGGTGCCTGGCCGCTGTGACGGTCTGGATGAGGGCGAACAAACTGAAATTAAATCCAGACAAGACAGAGGTACTCCTGGTCAATTGCAAGGCCGAACAGGGTATAGGGTTACAGCCTGTGCTGGACGGGGTCGCACTCCCCTTGAAGGCGCAGGTTCGCAGCTTGGGTGTGACCCTGGACTCATCGCTGAGCCTGGACCCCCAGGTTTCAGCGGTGACCAGGGGAGCATTTGCACAGCTTCGGCTCGTGCGCCAGCTGCGCCCGTATCTTGGGAAGTCTGACTTGGCCACGGTGGTACACGCTTTGGTCACATCCCGCCTCGACTACTGCAACGCTCTCTACGTGGGGCTGCCCTTGAAGACGGCCCGGAAGCTCCAGCTAGTCCAGCGCGCGGCAGCCATGTTGTTAACCGGAGCGGGACGCAGGGAGCGCACAACGCCCTTGCTGTCCCAGCTCCACTGGCTGCCGATCAGCTACCGGGCCCAATTCAAGGTGCTGGTGCTAACCTACAAAGCCCTAAACGGTTCCGGCCCAAAATACCTTGAGTACCGCATCTCGGCCTACGAGCCCACGAGGACCTTGAGATCATCCGGGGAGGCCCTTCTCTCGGTCCCGCCTGCCTCACAGGCACGTTTGGCGGGGACCAGAGAGCGGGCCTTCTCGGTGGTGGCCCCCCGGCTGTGGAACTCCCTCCCTGCTGAAATTAGACAGGCGCCTTCCCTCATGGCCTTCCGCAAGGGCCTGAAAACCTGGCTCTTCGAAAAGGCCTTCAATTAATGTGCTATGCTTTGGAATGACCACCGGAATGGACTATGACTACGAGACTGATTATGACCCAAACAAGATGAAGCGGATTTTTAGTTTTAGTTTAAGTAATTGTGTGTTAGTAAGATCTATGTTTAGCCCTGAATTTATTGTAACTGTTGTCTTTTTGTTCTGTGTTCTGTACACCGCCACGAGTCGCCTTCGGGCTGAGAGTGGCGGTTAACAAATGCCAATAATAAATAAATAAATAAATAAATAAATATTTTAAATTCTCTTTTATATGATAACTTTTGGTAGTCATGTTAGAATAGAGAGATGTACAAGTCTTGATCTTTTGAATGGTTTCAGTAATTCATTATCTGGTCTCTACTAGTTAAAATTGCAATAACATTAAGTGTGCAGGGCTACCCTTGAAGGCAGCCTAGACCAATGGTTCCCAACCTTTGGTCCTCCAGATGTTTTGGGCTTCAGCTTCTACAATTCCTAACAGCTGGAAAGCTTGCTGGGATTTCTGAGAGTTGCAGTCCAAATTACCTGGAGGACCAAAGGTTGTGAACCACTGGTCTAGCAGTTGGTTCAAAACATGACCATTTTCCCATCTTCTAATCCATTCTCATTTGTGGGAGAAGTTAAATAGGAGTTACCTGGTAAAAATCATCATTATTTGGCTAACATTGCCTTTCAGCTCTAACCTAGTACTTCATCACACTAGAGAATAAATCCACTTAAAATCTGGTTGTGGCCTCCTGCAGAATTCTGGGGTTTGTAGTTTACGGAGGAACTTTTAACAACCTTGCAGCTAATTGGTTATAAGAATTGCAACCCAAAACCATTGAAGAACCACAGTTCTATACAGTGGGCTCAAATGACTAGAAACCTAGCAAGTTATTTTAACTACTGTATTTTAGCAAGTTTGGGCCTGTATAATTAGCTTGTCTGTGTTCTTAATCTAAAATTTTAAATCAGGGTATAATGTTGGTTTTAGAGATGAAGGCCTATTAGAGAGCAAAAAGTCTAGATCTGGGCTTGAATGAAACAGTACTCGCTACTGATGAACTAGAGTTCTTGGTCAGCAGTTTGATAATACATTAAAAAAATTGTCCCAGACATGTGAATGCAAATATAGGTGTCATCATTTCCTATAAACATGGCAATTGGAAAAAGTTCTACTGCAGTGCTGTGAGTTGTCTTCAGTATTTCTCATTAGCCCAGATGAAAGCATGCTTGAAGGCAGGCAGATTGTCATGCAAGAAGTGGTAATCAAGCAGCATGTGATACATCCAATATGAAAGTTATTCTTGGAACAAATTTTTAAAAGATCCACTGTGAACCAAAATTAACCATAGGATTAACTGAACATTTATCCTTGGAATAAATATATAAATAATAATTATGAGATGGAGCAACAAAACTCGAAGCTCCACTGATTAACTGGATATTCTACTCAGCCTTAACCTTTCATGTGTCTGCAACATGGGGCCAATAAATACTGGTCTGTCTTACAGGGTTCTTGTAAGGGAGTGGTTCTTAACCTGTGGGCTGCAGGCCACCAGTGGGCTGCAAGGACAAAAATCTTGTCCGTAAGCCTTCTTCCTCTTATTTTATTTTATTTTATTTTATTTCTGCACCTTTCACGCCACCTGCCACTTCTTTCCTGTCACTGACCAGCCCCACTTCCTTGGATAGACTACATCAGCTTTTCATTATTAAATATGGTTTTCTGCGGGTGAGCAGATGGTGACTATTGGAAGGCATATGTTCTGTATCAGAAACTAGAGCTGATGTGGTCTATCCTGTGCAGTTTTCTAAATCAGCACCCCAAATAACCAAACCAAATCTAAAGTTGACCAGAAATGGATTCTCAACTCTTTTGGTAATAATTTTGGAGAGTGGTCCCTGGTCAAGTGGTCCCTGGTCAAAGTGGTCAAAAAAGGTTGGGAACCACTGTTGTAAGGACTGCAATAGTAAGTCTTTGTTTTCTGTTATGCTGTCTATTCGTTTTCACAATTTATCCTACATTCCTATGGAATCTTTTCCCAGGTCAATATAGATAGAAGTCAGTGAGGGTTATTACTCAGCAGATGTGCCTGATATTGCAGTTGCTGGGTCAACTGCCCCTCAATGGACTGTCACCTTGTCACGGTGAGGGGGGTTGCGTGTTCCAATGAACCTGTGGGCACAAGGACTGGAGTCGTGCACTCCCAGGAGTGGAGGATCCAAATCAAGCACAGTCTGAAGACCCAAAGACCTCAACAGCGGAGCAGGCTGAGGATAACATGTACATGTTACAATGGCTGTGAAGGCAGAAGAAGGCTGCAACAGATTGAGAAGCCACGGTCATCTTGGTAAACTATGCCACCTGAGGAACCTCACTCTGTGAAGACTGTGTGTTGATCAGTGTGCACTGACCTTCACACATTAAAAAACATAACGCACAGGTGTCTTCCAAGGGGAAAAAAGAAACCAACAAAAGTCCCATGGCGATCAGCGAGTGGCGACAGGAGCAGGACTGTGAAATCTGGAAGCCCCAAGTCACAGACTGGCACATGGGTGGTGGATACGGACTCAGTCGTTCTACCTCAAGGTCCGAGGCAGTTGAGTAGTTCGGCAGCTGTATCCATGACTGAGCATCCCTTTTGAGGATCCACTCTGCTGGAAAAGGTGCCCTAAACATAGTTTGCCTCTCTTATCCCTGACTGGACTGCTGCGTCCAGTGAGGTCACCACCCTGCAGCCAAAAAAGAAAAATGAACTTTGGAACATGGAAGGTACAGACACTGATGGACAGCACTGATGGTAAACGCCCTGAACGCAGAACTGCCATCATTGCAAGGGAGCTGGGACACTTTAACATTGACATGGCAGCCCTTCAAGAGACCCAGAGAGCAGGAGAGGGACAGCTGAAGGAAGAAAAAGGAGGCTACAACGTTTTCTGGAAGGGACTGCCTGAAGAAGACCAAAGAATGCATGGAGTTGGCTTTGCTATCAGAAATGACCTGGTGATGCATCTGACCGAAGCACCCACTGGCATCAACGAACGACTATCAACCCTCCGAATTGAACTTGCCAAAAACCAACAGGCAACCATCATAAGTGCCTACGCACCAGCAGTAGATGCTGATGAAGACATCAAGGAAAATTTTTTATTGTCAACTGGATACCGTCCTAATGGAGATACCTAAGGAGGACAAAATCATCCTCCTGGGGGACTTTAATGCAAGAGTCGGGCAAGACTTCGACCTGTGGTCAGGGACCATATGAAAAGATGGGGTTGGAAACAGCAACTCGAATGGCATCCTGCTTCTCACCAGATGTGCAGAACACAACCTTATCATCACCAACATGCTCTTCCGGCAGAAAAACAAGTTCAAGACCTCTATCATCACAGCCTGCGAATAAATTATTGGATACCAAACCAAGAAACATCAAGATTGGTTTGACGAAAATGTCAACGAGATCCAATAGCTAATTAACAAGAAAAGGAAAACCTTCCAAACATGGCAGAGAGCCATCAACTGCACTGCTAAGAAAAAAATCTACACCAGTGCAAAAGCTGAGGTCCAAAGAAGGACAAGAGAACTCAAGAACATCTGGTGGACAAAGAAGGCTGAAAAAATCCAACACCTGGCAGATACCCATAATTCTCAGGGATTTTTCAAAGCCACAAAGGTCATTTACGGACCAAGTGGCCTTCAGGAAGAGCTGTGCTTAGCCACACCCACCTCGTCCCTCTGCATCACAGCTCGCCGCCAGGGAAGGAAGGGAAACCACGAGATTTTAAAACCGTTTGTTAGGCTTTGCCAAAATTGCTTAATGGTCTTAAAATCAAAATAACTGTGGGAGACATTCGAAAATAATTCCAAACAATGGGTAAGTGGTTTCAATTCGGGATTGCTCCTCCCACTATTCCTGCATGGCTTGAAATTGATTCAAAAGTAAATTTAATCTGAATTAATTACGATTTTAGAAGCTTCCGAACGAACTTACCCAAGACTACCGGATACCTGACCACTGTCTCCCAAAGCAGTTGCTCTACTCTGAACTCAAGAATGGAAAATGGAATGTTGGCGGGCAGGAAAAGAGATTTAAAGATGGGCTCAAAGCCAACCTTAAAAACTCTGGCATAGACACTGAGAACTGGGAAGCCCTAGCCTGTGAGCGCTCCAGCTGGAGGTCAGCTGTGACCAGCGGTGCTGCAGAATTTGAAGTAGCGTGAATGGAGGGCGAAAGAGAGAAACGTTCCAAGAGGAAGGTGCATCAAGCCAACTCCGACTGGGACCGCCTTCCACCTGGAAACCAATGCCCTCACTGCGGGAGACGATGCAGATCAAGAATAGGGCTCCATAGTCACCTACGGACTCACCCTGGAGGATTATCCTACTCGGACAATGAGAGATCGCCTAAGTAAGTGTGTCAACTGGTTTAATCCACAAACCACTCTGTGAGCTCTTTGGGATGAAATAGCAGGGCAGACATGTTTTGATTCTTCTTTTGAAAAGGTCTTTTTAAAAATATTTGCAAAGTACCAGGGCAGAATTTTAGGGACCTCTGTTACAAACCATTTGTTAGCTTCTAATGTCCTCCCAGCCAGCAGAGACTTTTGTGAGAGTGCAGTGGATTATATTAATACATGAGTAATTTGCTGCATTACCAGGAAAGAACAGTGACCTCAAAAACTTAAGTACAAAGGAGGCAATATGTCAGCGTTTTGAATTGTGCTCTGTCTTGTACACCCAGCAGTCTTTTCCTTCCTCCCATTTAATCTCAGGATGAATGACAGTAAAAGAGACTCTTCGCCTTTGCTTTTTTGATCTTCCGACAGTAAAACAATGGCTGTACCTTCTGTTTTTATTTAACACTACTCCTGCTCAACATTATTTAGCCCAAAATGGATAGGTGTAATCTAGATGAGATTCGGGTGAAATGGAATCCTTTGTTCAAATCTGAAAGGTTGAATGCCCTACTTAAAATATGTCATTAAGCTGCTCTCATGTAGATTTGTTAGATACCTGTCCTAGTCAATTGTACTTTCTGGCAATATCTTTTAAAGGTTTTGTTCACTGCAATTAAGCATCATTTATACTTGTCAAGAGACCTGGTGACTGTACTTTGTATGTGAATAAACCTGGCATCTTTATACACACATCCACACAGTAAATCCCAGGTCAGATTGCCCTGCTCTTTCTAACTTTCCTTTAGTTTCTATCCATTTCCACATTGAGCCAAACAAAGTTCAGTAGCACCATCCAGTGGATGTATGAAGTCACTGCAGCAACAGAAACATTCAGAACATTTCTCAGATTTATATGTATAGTCTTATCCAGGGAACCAAAATCAAAGTCTATTAGATATGCTGCTGGCACAAAAAAGACACCTAATTCAAGATGACACCCATATTAAGAAAAAGATGTCGATCCTGGCAAGCTATTTGCCATGTCCT
The DNA here is from genome assembly GCF_037176765.1 of Anolis sagrei. Classification (NCBI taxonomy): domain Eukaryota; kingdom Metazoa; phylum Chordata; class Lepidosauria; order Squamata; family Anolidae; genus Anolis; species Anolis sagrei. The sequence goes on from NC_090024.1 coordinate 28,503,356, forward strand.
CTCATGCAAGACTGAATATTTCCTCCTTTGGGAAGAAATAAAACTTTTGGCACTATTCTTGAAAAAGGTGCTCTCTTTGTAAAGAAATTCAGGGAATTATCCTACAGAGAAATACATGTAGCTTTCCTGCAGAAAAGACATGGCTTTACTTTGAAGGTACAATATGTTTACACAGTAGGAAATAGTGTTTTCTACATAAACTACACTGCACACAGACACACACAAAGGTATATGCATTTTTATTAGAATAGCTCAGAATACCTTGCACATAATGAGGAATCATTGCCACTCCTCTTTTCTTCTCAAGAGGAGTTGCTTCAACATTGAGAAAAACAAATTACTCTTCCTGGAAGCAAATAGTAAGAAATATTATTTCTTAGGAGAAACTAGTATTTGAAAAGCAGGATATTTTGTTTTTCATTCATTCAGTCGTTTCTTACTCTTCGTGACTTCATGGATCAGTCCACTCCAGAGCTCTCTGTCGGCTGCCACCACCCCAGCTCCTTCAAGGTCAATCCAGTCATTTCAAGGATACCATCCATCCATCTTGCCCTTGGTCGGCCCCTCTTCCTTTTTCCTTCCATTTTCCTCAGCATCATTGTCTTCTCTAAGCTTTCGTTTCTTCTCATGATGTGGCCAAAGTACTTCATCTTGGCCTCTACTATTCTTCCCTCCAATGAGCAATTGGGCTTTATTTCCTGGAGGATGGACTGGTTGGATCTTCTCGCGGTCCAAGGCACTCTCAGAACGTTCCTCCAGCACCACAGTTCAAAAGCATCTATCTTCCTTCACTCAGCCTTCCCTATGGTCCAGCTCTCACATCCGTAGGTGACTATGGGGAATACCATTGCTGTAACTATGCGGATCTTTGTTGCCAGGGTGATGTCTCTACTCTTTACTATTTTATCAAGATTGGTATTTTTTTAAAAAAAAGATACAAGTTTAGAAATTGTGAAGAATGACCAGTTAACTAGATTTGGCCAGACAACATCTTTCTCAGTCTTAAGAGGGTCTCTTCCTCCATCTCTCTCCTTTGTGAATCCTATGAGACCTCATCATTGGTGATACTGGCAGGGACTGATGGGATGTAATGTGCTCCCATCTGAACTGCTTCATGGGAAATTTATGGTTATCCCATATAAAGAAAGACTCTGCCCATGTAACAAACAGAAAGTAGAACACATCTACCATATTCTACTGTCATGCAGCTTCTATGAATAGAGCCGAGCACACATAATCAATCCTGTACTGAGAAACTTACAGACTAGTTCAGTGAAACTTTATGTGAAGTTTCTATTTGGTGATAATCTTCCCCACATCACCTTGGCAGTTGCCAAGTTTCTTTCCATGGCAGCCAGGATTAGACAATTCCCAATTTTAGATATAGGCTGAAACATGATGGTACCATTATAGTTTCTAACTTATATGTTTTAACCATCATGTATGGCATCAAGCAGTTTTAACTCTGTATTCTAAGCAGTTTTAACTGTTGTAAATTTTATCCAACTATGTGTCTAATTGGTCAGTTGCTGGTAACCTTGTTAACCTTGTACACCATGTACACATTTGGAGAAAAAGAGTCTTTGGACCTTAATAAAATGTTGTTGTTGTTGTTGACCGATGGGAATTGAAAATCAGCACCAGATGTTTTTCCTTCCTGCCCTGTAACTTAACATTAAGCAAAAGTATGGATAATTGAAGTCACTGCATGTTCCAGCCCTGTTACCCATTCTTTCTTTCCCTAGTTGTTCCCTTTGTCTGTTTTAGACAACTCCCTGCATCAGGGGAACTGTGGAACATATTATTTCTAAAGCATCGCACAGCATTAATGAAGCTGATGGCAGACATTTATAAATGAATAATTCAAGAACAGAAGAAGGCTTATAGTGTCCAGACTAAATGAGAGCCAACAAACATAACAGGAAGGCAGTATACATTCCCTGCTTTTGTTCCCTAAAATTTGAAATGCAGCGATCTATGTCCCTCATTGATCTATCACAGCAAAGGATCAAACCAGAGTGTCAGGAAGTTAATTACTTAGACTATGAGTCCCATATCACCATGAGAGGAAAAACTACAATAGTGAAGTGTAGAAAACTGATATATTTCATGAAAAAAGTTTTCTGCAGAAACAATTTAATGTAAAAAGATGTACAGAAAATTTTCATGAACTTTGCAAAAAGAAGATACACCAAAAGAATAGTGATAATAATCCAGAAGTGTAAAAAAGTTTTGAAAACGTTTCAAGCCTTCCAAAGAAAACTTTTGGAAATGTTTGGTTCTCACCTTGTTCTAGTCTGACTTGCGATAACAATTCAATAAAGGCATGATATTTGTTGAAGGGCTTAACTGAATATGTCTCTCTTGCAGGAAGAAGAAGTTCTCTCTTCCTCCCATATAGAGGGGGAGGTTAAAAGAGAAGATGATAAGATGCAAGAGGGCTTGCATAAGCCTCTAAATACACTGAGGTTGCATCTACACCATAAAATTAATGCTGTGACATTATTTTAACTCCATGCCTCAATGCTATGGAGTTATGGGACTAATAGTTTCACAAGGTCTTTTGTGTTCTCTATCAAAAGTACTAGTGCACACCAAAACACAGGATTCCATAGCATTGAGCAGTTAAAAGTGGTGTGGAACTTCATTCATTCTATAGTGTAGATGACTAACCAAAAAAATCCTATGGGAGTATTTTGTTTACATATCCTTGCGAGCTAAAGGATGTTTCCTGGGAAATGAGTTTTCCAGTTGAATATACACATAAAAGCAAATCCATTCGGCAAATGTAGAATAACTGAGAAATAAATTCTTCCTAGCAATTCCTAGCAATACTATTCATTCTGGTAGTGATATTCACATCTTCCTATAGTTAATACTTTTATATTGAACTAGTGCCCTCTTGCGGACAAGGTTTTTTTTTACATGTAACTGAATATTGCATGAATGTTTGTAAAAGACTCATAGCATTTTCTCCTTCTGGCCTGAAAGCTACCTCATTTCAATGGCCTTCGTATCAATTTTTCAGGAAGAGAACTGCCCTGCAGGATGCTGTAACATAGTCCCATGGGACATTCTGGTTCCCATTTGCCCAGGTATACAATATGTGCCAATGCTGCTTGCAACAACTGGTCATTAGTTTTAAAAGTGAGGAGGAAAACACTTGTCTCTCATTAAAAAAGTTTTTAAAAGAAAATTATCCAAATGTAATTATTATTTTAAAGAATAGATGTTTGACTTTGTTTAAATAATATTATATGAAGCACAAGTTGAGTATCCCTAATCCTGAAATGTTTGTTTTGGATTTTAGTTTTTATTTAGGACTACCTATATTTGCACCTATATACATAATAAGATATCTTGAAGATGAGACTCAAGTCTAAACACAGAATTCATTTATGCTTCATATATATCCTACACATATTAGAGTTGTGCGTGGAACTGTTTTCCTTCGTTTCATCTGTTCTTTCGTTACTGTCAGGAGCATGTAACAGGAAGGCCCCTTCCATTAGGAAAATCAGCTTGACATGAAAGCAAACAGGAGCTGATTCCAGTTCCTCACCTGCTTTTCGTCAGCAGCCTCCTTGCCTTGGAAAGAGTGTGTGTGTGGCATGCAGGCCCAGAAAGCATGCTGCCTGGCTGCAGTTAAGTGTGTCCTCTAGAGTAAGAAACAGAACTTGCCTCCTTACCTTGGAAATAGTGTGTAGATGTGTAGCATGCAGGCCCAGAAAGTACATATGCCCACCTGCAGTCAAGCAAATCTAGAGTAGAGAAACAGGTAAGAAGCCTCCTTAAAGTGTGTGCATGCCTGCAGCCAAGCGCCTCTCCTCTAGTGCAGAAACAACTTAAATGGCAATGCCTAAAATGACAGGGGGTGACTGGATAGTCCCCCCCCCTCCCCACCCGCCATAATGGGGTGATAGAAAATTGATCTTTTGGCACCCTGGAGTGAAAACACGTATCGGTCTTCACAATTTTGGGAGGCTCCCAAAAAACAGATCGGAACCCCCACTGAAAGCCAGGACAAGAAATGGGTCAAGATTTGCCCGGATTGCACAAGTCTAATACATATAGCCTTCAGGCAATTTTAAATGCATTATTTTTAAATAATAATGTGCATAAAATCACAAATATATTAAATAAGCAAAGGTGTCACAATTTCAGTCACCCACGTGGAAAAATTTGAATTTTGAATTCCAGAAAAGGGATGCTTAACCTGAACTGTAAAAGTTGTTAATGTGTTTTGAAGTTGTTGTGCCATGCTTTTGTTTGTTTTTTAAACAGTTACTTCTTGGATGCACTTAGAATTATTTCAGACATTTAAAACTTGCTGAATTTTCCTACTCTTAAGTACAATCCTTTTGTACACCAAATTCAAATGAAATCTGAAATGGCATATCTAACTTTGTTTGCATTACAACTTTGTTCTGATTTTAAACACACAGGAGAAACAGATGCACAAAACAAAACCTGAGATTTCTGGCAGCATGTGATATCAGGTCACACCCTGCCACGATACACAAGCATCAATATAGACATTTATATACTGTATTTTTGGGCCAACTGTCATTAGTATGGAAACTGCTGTGGATCCTGAAAAGAACAGATAGATTAGCTCTGTCTGCTAGCATTAGCCAGCCAAGATGGACATGAGTCCAAGTCTTGGGATGCCATGAAAGATACTCCTGTGATAGATTGCAAAGCTCTGTGATAAATTACATTTATCATGCACTTTTTCCCAGGCCACCTGCACTTGGCCTATCCACTCATCCATCTCAGCCAAGGTTATTCCTAACAAGCAAGGAAGGTGGGATTTTTTTTCTATTTCTTTGCAACAGCTACTTGGTAGTAAAGCATTTCCTTTTTCCTTGTCTTAATGTCTTGTCTGTCTTCCAACTAACTATTCAAGCTAAGTTCAATTACAGATAGATAAGGAAAGCCTTAGTTTGCATAGTATAGTTGCCACACAAAAGGGAAGTAACTTCTGCCTGACATCGTCTCCTGACATCTTCTCCATATGGCAATAGGATTGTATTGCTGGCTCTTTCCTTCAGATTTTGCCCACACTACACAAGGAATAGGGATTATCAGACTACAGTTCCCAGCACTCTTTATAATTGGCTATGCTGGCTATGGCTGCTGGGAAATAAAGTTAAACAACATCTTGAGGGTGGCAAAATTCCCATCCCTAATCTATACTGTTTGAGGCACCTTCTACACTGCCAGTTCAAAGCAGATAATCTGGATTTTATATGGTAGTGTAGAAGGGGCCTTAGCTATGGCTTTCCAAGGTTGCAGGTAGACATTGTATTCTATGTGACTCATCCTTGTCTTACCACCTTACCTTGCTTAGCTGCCTCAACAACGTTACATCATTATCTTGTCCTGACAGTGAAATATCGAAATAATACCTTGCATATTAAAAAAGGACAGAATATCAGCTTTCATCCTGTGCCACATGAAGGATCAAAATCAATTTTGATTTATCACTGAGACCAGGCAACCAAATCTAGACTTAAAAACAGAAGATCCAATCATAAAGGTTGGATAGGTAGTTGCCACAGCAGAAGTACCAATTTTCAGTTTCTAACAACCCATGTCCAATCCTTCAAACTGAAGCCTTATCGTGCCTCTTTGGATTTTTCTCCTTCTTTCTAGAACAGCAGAAAATCCTCAGTAGCAAAAGCTATTTAAAGTCCCTGGCCCAATATTGAATCCTTAGATTTGGCAGCCGAAGGTTTCAGCTGGATTTTCTGGGCAGTAAGTAACTCAACGACAAATTTACTTTCTCTCTTTTTTTAATACAATGGCAACAATACTTGGATGTAAGTGGAATGAGTTTGGATTGTGCCAAAATTTAAATGAAAAATCTAACTATAGTTGGCCTTAAAACTTGTTGGCAGGCCATGCAGCTTGTACATGGGAGACCGGAGGCTGCAAGACTAAAGTCAAGGTTCCTATTAAACAAGCCCTGAGAGAGTCCTGAAAGAGGTTTGGTCATGAATAGATTAAAGATGACTTGCCTCGTGCTGCTTTTACAGATCAATCTGCTGCCTGATCACTTCTCTAAAACAGTTTTAAAGGACTTCAGAGTAGGTATGCTTCCACAGCATAACTGAGAAGGAAGATCTCATTCTTATTGGAACACAATGTTTCTAGATATGCATTGCTTGAGAAAATACATTAATCATTTGTCATCAAATTTGCCCCAGTAAAGCTCAGGAAAAAAAACCACTCAGAAGTCTCTCACTCAGGACTGAAGGTGCCTCATTTGGAGTTTAAATCCAATTGCAAGTCCTAACTGGAATAAAACCATTGAAACATTTCCTAATTGTTTTTGTTTTTTCATGTCAGGAGTGACTTGAGAAATTTCAAGTCGCTTCTGGTATGAAAGAATTGACTGTTTGCAAGGACGTTGCTCAGGGGACACCCGGATGTTTTGATGTTTTACCATCCTTGTGGGAGGCTTCTCTCATGTCCACACATGGGGAGCTGGAGCTGACAGAGGGAGCTCTTCCGCACTCTCCCCAGATTTGAACCTCTGACCTGTTGGTCTTAAGTCCTGCTGGCACAAGAGTTTAACCCATTGTGCCACCGGAGGCTCCATTTGCTATCTGCTAAATGGTAAATAAATAAATGCCACTGGTAACATGTCTACTCTATTTGGGATTAGCAATTGTTTTTGTGCCAGGTTGGGTGCATAGTTCCATGTGATCTGAGTTGATAGCAACTGAATAACATTTTTTTAAAAAAAGCTTCAACCCTCATCTAGGGAAAAAAAATGATTTTCCAAGATTTGAATTTTGTTATTGTCCTAGATGGTTCTAGTTGTTTCCTCATCTACTGCATCTATATATTTTGTCTTGATAATGTGAATATTCAGCTGAGTTGGTAGCAGAACCTTCAGCAGAGCAAAACAGTGCAGTAAATCCTTCTTTGCTGAAAGCCACCTGGCTTAAGACAAATAGTTCTGTTTTATCTGGAACTGCTGAGAGGCATCACAATAATGTTAGTTCCATCTGCTACATAGTACAATTTGGCATATGGAGTCCCTAGGACATGAGGGAAATGATTGTAAGGAAAAGAATTCATGAACAAAATAGCATTTGGGCCATCCAGATCTTGACTTTTCAAACTCTTCACCCTGATTGAGATAAAATATAAAGAAAATAGTCTAATCTATAATAAATTACATATAAAATGTGTATAAAACATCTCAGCAAATGTGGTTTTATTTTTACGCTTTGTAGAAGGTAAGTCTCTAATCTCTAAAGGAGAAGAGAGGCAGATACTTTATGAAGAATTCTCCTTCCCCAGAAATACCCTTTCAATAATAATAATAATAATAATAATCATCATCATCATCATCATCATCATCTTTATTTATACCCCGCCACCATCTCCCCAATGGGGACTCGGAGCAGCTTACATGAGGCCAAGCCCAAACAACAAATTACAATAAAATAAAACTGAAAACTCAAACAATAAACAACAACATAATTACATAAAACATGTGAAAACATAGCAATATAAAATTACAATAGGCACAATCACAATGACAATGGGTGGGCTACATGTAATGGTTGAAAGAGAGACTAATTAAAACTGATTAAACTCAGGCAGGATAAGAAAGAGACAGATTATTTGTGGAGGAGGACTCATTATAGTGGGGATTGTGGAATCAAGCTTTCCCACAAAGGGGGGGGGGGGAGGCATGTACTCCAATGACAAAATGCTGAGGCTAAGCAATAGTGTGAGAATGTAAACCTATTCATCAAAAGTGCAGTGGAAGAGCCAGGTTTTAAGGTTCTCTTTGAAGGTTTCTAGGGTAGGGGCTTTCCTAATTTCTCCAGGTAGTGAGTTCCATAGTTGGGGGGCCATAGAGGAAAAAGCTCTCTCCCTTGCACTTACCAGGTGAGCTGATGAAATTGGCAAGGGCGAAAAAAGGGCCTCCCCAGAAGAACGGAGGGCCCGGGTTGGTTCATGGAGGGAGATACGGTCACAAAGGTAGGCGGGTCCCAAACCGTTTAGGGATACAACATGTGTGCTGACTCAAAAGCTCAAAGGGACTTACTTCCAAGTAAATGTTAATGGACTACAGCTTTAAGAGTTTATTGCACAAGGTAGGAAAACTGGCATTGAGTTTGGATCATTGCCAGGAAGTAGCAGTCAATAATGAAAGGACCAAGGCAGTGACATCTCCAGCCCATCTCCAGCCCGTCCCTTATAATCATATAATAATAATAATAATAATAATAATAATAATAATAATAATAATAATAATAAAGAAAAATCTGGAGTGTATTCTAAGTACACTGCACAAGCAAGGTGGGGGTGCCAATGTCTGGATATCAGCCAGCATGCCAATGCCTTGGAAGGCGCTGAACAGACTGCGCTCTGGCACAATGAGATGTAGAGCCAATCTTAAGAAATGAGGCTACAAAGTGGAATCCACGACATGCGAGTGTGGAGAAGAGCAAACCACTGACCACCTGCTGCAATGCACCCTGAGCCCTGTCACATGCACAATGGAGGACCTTCTTGCGGCAACACCAGAGGCACTCCAAGTGGCCAGATACTGGTCAAAGGACATTTAATCAGCTACCAAGTTTGCAAAAAATTTTTTGGGGGGGGGTTGGTTTTTTTAATCTGTTTGTTTGTTTTGTTCTGTTAGAAATGTAATACAATGTTCTGGTTGTGGATGACATGATAAATAAATAAATAAATAATGCCAATGTCTTAAATCAGAAATAATTTTCTAAGATCTACAGAGATACTCACAGGAATGCCTCAGCAAGCAATAGTCCAAAAGTTGCAGGCTAAATGCAGATCCTCAAGCCATGGCTGATACCAGATGAGAGACTCCTCCCCTGGGCACACAGAAGACTGGGTCACTTGGAAGGAGCTGAACAGACTGCGCTCTGGCACCACAAGATGCAGAGCCAACCTTAAGAAAAGGGGACACAAAGTGGAGTACACAACATGCGTGTTTGGAGAATAGCAAACCACAGTCTACCTATTACAATGATACCTGAGCCCTGCCACATGCACAATGGAGGATCTTCTTATATCAACCCCAGAGGCACTCCAAGTGGCCAGCTTCTGGTCAAAGGACATTTAGTATAATGCCAAGATTTTTAAAAACGTTGTGTCTTTAAAATACATTACAACTGTACCCTCGGTTCACTTCTGATACGATAAATAAATAAATAAATACCTTTTGGTGATGGTCCCTATTATACAGTGTTGTGTATATCCCATTGCTGATCTTTTTTCTCCTCACAGTTAACTCATTTCCTGCTAAGTCTGTCAATGGTTTTTCATCCTGCAACATTCCCATCATCTACTTTGTGTGATGGATCAATTCTGCTTCTGTACTGGCATAACAGCACTATAGCAACATAGCATAGGGCTTCTCTGCATTCCCACTCTCCGTCACCCCATTTGATATTTGTGAGCTGTCTGTTATGTTATTATTTAATATTTTGAAATTATATTTGCCCTGTTCATTGCTGAAACTGTGGAATTGCTCCAAAATTAAAGAATAAAAATTATGGAGCAGCAGAAGTTCAAAAAGGTGGGGCCATATGATTACAGGAGTCCCTGGTGTTACAGTGGGTTAAACTACTAAGCTACACAACTTGCTGATGAAAAGGTTGGCAGTTCAAATCCAGAGAGCAGGGTGAGCTCCTATTGTTAGCCCTCGCTTCTGCCAACCTAGCAAATATGAGTAGACCAATGCAAATGTGAGTAGACCAATAGGTATGGCTCCGGCAGGAAGGTAATGGTGCTCCATGCAGTCATGCCAGCCACATAACCCTGGAGTTGCCTACGGACAACGCCGGCTCCTTAGCTTAGAAACTGAGATGAGCACCAGCCTCCAGAGTCGGACATGACTAGACTTAATGACAAGGGGAAACCTTTATTTTATATGATCACAAGACCACAGACTGTCAAATTGGCACAGTTGTGCAAATGAAGAAAGCCATGATATCAAAGGTGCTCATTCCAGTATATCTGCTATCATGATAGCAAAACTGCCATGCAATGCCAACTATATGCGATAAAGTCCTCAATCTCTCCAGCCAGTCTCCAGAGTTTTTGCTGTAGAAATTGCAGCTGTCAGTGCTTGGTAAGCCTTAAAGTTTCAAGCTTTTCAGTCCCGCACAGAAGCCAGCCTTGACAGAACAATTTATCAGTAGAGTAAGTATTCACTAATATGTGTGATATTAATGACCATCTTCCTTTTCATGCATTTGTGGCTTCTTCATATCAAATTAAACCTTCACATACCACACAGCGACCTTCCCTGTGGAAAGCGAGTTTTCTTTAAGAAGAGATGTATTGGGGGGGGGGGGATTTTGATGGGCAAAGGAAATTGACCATAGCTTTTCTCCTGACTATAAATTATATGCAGTTCAAAGATTAGTCCCACGCTGAGCCAGAGACTTTTCCCAGTGCCAGTGTATCATCATAAATGGCTACAGAATCGGGAATCCCTGCAGTCCTTAAGCAGCAGCAAATTTTAGAACTGACTTTTTTGTTTGCTTTTACTGTAGAGGTCAACTATCCTACCCCTTTATTTTTCCGGTAGGAGTCAGAAAACTGGGGAAACTCTTTGGCTTAATCTTTGCACTTATTTTTATTATTTTTTAAAGGTTTAAGGCAGTTTATCACATTTTCTTACTGGTTCCCGGCCAGTCACACACTATGTTCCGATACTTTCTTCACCATTCATTTGGTTATGCATTCATATTAGCTTTAGAGAACATCTTTCCTCCAGTCTTTGTCCCCCAACTACCATGCTTAAAAGCAAACTTCTCACCTCAGCACTACACACACAAATTTTGCCTTTGTATTGCTATTTGTACACATATTTGTCTGCTCTTAAGCACTTCACTACATGCATAGATGAAACAGACCATGGGTGCATAAATCAATTGACCAGCGATGGAATCTGGCTGCTTGCAAATAAGATTATTTTCAAATATCATTGCAAGGTGTAGTGGTTTCAGCGCTGTACTACAGTTGCATCTAGACACTAGAATTAATGCAGTTTGACACCACTTTACTTGCCATGGTTTGATGCTATGAAATCATAAAGTGTAGTTTTACAAGGTCTTTAGCCTTCTCTACCAAAGAGTGCTGGATCCAACTCGCACTAATTTATAACAAAGTTCATGTTTATAAGTCAGTCTCTAAAATGTTTGCACTGTCATCTATCAGATAGTTCAGTGAATATGGTGCTAAACAGAGTGCAAGATGACAGGTCTCTCCTATTGGGGAGCAAACAGTTTAAAATTCACAAGCTAGGAAACCACAAAAGCAGCAGTAGGAAGTGGAAATAGTAGCAATTGGAACCATAATACATAGTTACATCAAATCCATATGATTGGACTTTGTTATATATAGCAAGGGATAATTTGTGATTTTGTTTAAGCAAACACACTTGATAAAGAATGGCTTTCTGAAATTAAACCAGACTTCCAGTATGATGAGGTTGCTTTAATACCAGATATTTTGACTCTGGTTATTTCAAATATATTTTCTCTCTTATACATCTCCCCAGCCTTAGGATCCTAAGATACAGCAAGGGACCAAACATACACATATAACAATTTTATTCCAATGGCCCTTCAATAATCAGTCTATAGAAGCAACAAATATGATTTTCAAAGCCTGTCTAAAAGAGGGAAAAAGATTTAAAATAGAACAACGGCTTTTCACCTGGCCATGTGTGATTAACAGGGAGAGAGGGGTATGTATTCTGAAGATCATAAAGGACAGCCACAACTAATTCTGCACCAGCCAGAATTGAAATCTGCATTTGACACAGGCTGAATGCAAGCACTGTCATTATCCCATCAACATGATTGTCTCAAGTCACTGCTCAGCTCTGTGGATTACCTATGAATAAGCAAAGCTTGTTTTCTACCTACAAAGCAAGGAGCCTACTTCCTGTCCAAGAGGCTGAGCAAGGATTATTTGAAGCAAAGCTGAAGCAAAGTTGGAATATTGTAGGACAGCCTTTTACCTTGGAACTCCAAAGCAGGACAGCAGATAAGTTCCCATGGCGCTTTAGTGAGCCAATTTGGATCGACCCCTCCAGAGAAATATCCAAAATTGTTTGAGAATCAGGGGACACCTGTCTACCCACAAAGAGCATCCCTGCTGCTATTTGGAAAGCTTCTATGACACCGTGCTTCATTATATTGAGGGAGAAAATTGGGGAGTGCATTGCCACTGGATAGCAAAGTCAGAGTTGAACATTGCCAGGCACTTAATAGAAAAGCACTCAAGCCCAACCTTGGATGTAAACATCAATCGAAACCATGATGCTCTTGGAAGCAGCTGGACAGTTCCTATTTGTACATGATACGAAGTTGCCAGAGCTGTCCAACTCTTGGTCTATATATATTTTATTACTTTGAGCCATTAGAAGTGGGGAATTTTTTAGTCAGGGAATGAATTAAATGCAGTTTAATGTAACGTACTAAACTAAATGTTTGTGTTATTTCAACAGTAGCAATTCTTTTGTCAGCAGTTCTTCTGAGAAGCCTTTATGGATGCATTGGTCGGCTCACTCCCAGCTTGCATGTATGGACTTTGAAAAAAGGGATAAAAATGTGCAAAGTTGGCATTGCACACACTGTAAGAGAGAGAACACCAGTAGCAGTTCATTGATGCATGCGGCACACTTCATAAAGGGGAAAATCTTCTGATAAAGAATCTGCTATTAAATTAAATATAGTAAAATATTAGATTTTAAAAATAGTTTTCCATTATGCCCAGAAACAGAAAAACCTGGACCACCCCCACCTCCGACTCTCAATCATACTTTTTAAGTATGAAAGTTCTTAAAATAAAAGTTGTACAGTAGGCCTTTGTATTATGCAAGAAATTATTTCCAGGACCCTTTGTAGAATACAGTTTTCACATAATTTCACATACATCACATCAAGAACAGTGGGAAAGGAGAGAAGGAAAGGTGAGAGGGAAAGTTCTCCTGTGTTAATGATTGTTGAAGTTGTTGTTAATTGCCATTAAGATGACTTAGATTTGTGGTGACTTTATAAATGAGAGAACTCCATGTCATTGGGTTATCAACAGCCCTATGATTACATGAGCCTTTTAAAAGACTTCTCCGTTTTGCTTCTTGTGTGCCAAAAAAGCTGACTGAGTGGGCATATAAACTTATTTTCTCTTATTTTATTTTTAAAAAAATCAAGTTAGAATATATTCTTTTGCTAACTGTTGAAGTTGTGTTTGTTACCATTTCACAAAAATGAAGCAATTCAATCCATGCCTAATGTGACTATATATATTCACTCTAGTAAACCTGAAGCTGCATGATTTGTCGCTCATGCATATATCTATATTCGGAAAAGTGGGTAAACACTGCAGAGAGAATATTTTGTGCTTCCCTGGTCTTGGACAGATTAGCAGAAATTAAATTTCACACTAATCTGCCCAAGACCATGAGAACCACATTAAGATCTAGGGTACTAAGTTAATTGTAAAAAAGAAGGTTTTTTAAGTAACTCGATGTGAGCTATTTGTGGGACTTGGCCTTCAGCTTTGTCATCTGTCTTAGAAAAAGACACCACATTCAAATAATTGGAAATGTGTCTGTCTTTCCCTCCATATGTGCCCTCTTACAAGTGTTGATGCCAACATTTTTCCCCCAAGGACAGAAGTAAGAAATCTTGGACAGTGAGACCCAGACTCATTCTCTTTAGGTCCCAATTCAATGTTCTGGGCTTCCCTAAACTTTCACACTTCCTTCCCCTAAATCACCGCAATTGGGTGGTTCCACAATTTCTTTAAAAACCCTTTGTGTTCTAAAGATTGTGCATTCTTAAAAGTTGAAATGCCTACTCTACCACTTTACTTCCTTGTAGTGAAAGGAATAAACTGTGGCCATTTCTTACTTTCAGACTTGCCTACCACTGGGACATTGACCTTGAGAGGTTTTCCACCTTTCTCCTTGGAATCGGTGCTTTTTCTGCTCTGCTTGCCCTTTGGTATTCCTCTCTCTGTCAAAACCTAGTTTATAAACTGTTTGGGTATAAGACTTCCTTCCCTTCTCATTGTTTTACTTGATGAGGCTCTATGCTGAAATTGCATTTTACTTATCTGCCAATAAGCATCATATTAGTTAGTAACTTTTCTTTCAGGGTACAACAAAAACTATGTGGAAATTGTGCTACCCTTGCTGTGTGATTTTTTTAGTGGGTGCGGAGAAGAACTAAAAATGACCATATTAAAATGACAGCAATGTAAGCAGAGTTAAGGATATTGAACCATTGCACATGGAGTAGCGCATTAAAATACACAAAGTATCAGGGGAATGTGTGTTGCCTTTACACATTGGGCACTGCAGTTACATAATGGGATACTAGCTAAACACATTGAATATTGATCCACATATCTTGTGTTATATTAGTCTTGGGCATAGCCTTGAGTATTCTAGGAGATATTTACATTAGCTAAAGGGGTTGTGGTCACTATGTATGAGGCAACCAGAGCTGTACACATTGAGTTATTTAAAGTAAAGATAGATTTGATGTTTGAAAGCAATAAAATGACTCAATATTCAATCTGAGACAGGTTAGTTTCTGGTGTATATTGAGAAACATAAAGGAAAACAAAGGCATTATAAAAACGGTTGTGTTTAAGACTGATTCCTCACAACATCCAACTTAGGTGTACACGTACCCTATTTCACTGAATCTTAGGTGCAACCTGTTTTTGAAGCTACTCTTTTAGAAAAAAGAATGCACTTAGAATTTTCTCTGTGTACACAATAACTTTTTTTGTTTCAGTTTGGCTTTGTAATGCCGTGGGATGAGAAGGGAGTGTGAAGAAACCTGCAAGTCTGCATGAGTCTGACAGTATTAAGTCTATGGGCCCCTTGAGGAAGCAGTGGAAGCAGAAAGTAGTGCTGAGCAACAGCACTGATAAATAGCTGTCTGGTTGAGGCTTACGGCAAGATGCTGGGGGTGTGGCAGAGCCATTTGGGGCTGAGGCCCTCCTATTCCTCTTTCTCAGAGGTAAGACAGAGCTCCTGGTGGTACAATGGGTTAAACCCTTTGCCAGCAGGACTGTAGACCGTCAGGTTGCAGGTTCAAATCTGGGGAGAGCGCAGATGAGCTCCCTCTGTCAGCTCTGGCTTCCAATGTGGGGACATGAGAGAAGCCTCCCATTAGGATGGTAACAACATCAAAACATCATCTGGGTGTCCCCTGGGCAATGTCCTTGCAAGACGGCCACTTTTCTCACACCAGAAGCGACTTGCAGTTTCTCAAGTTGCTCCTGACACATCCACACAAAAAAGTGGTAAGACACTTTTGCAAAATAAATAAATAAATAAATTGATGAATCTAAGATGCCTTCAAATGGAAGATGCACTCCCTTTTTGAAGTCCCTTACATGGGAAAAGGTGTGCCTTGCGATGGATGGAATATGGCAATACCACCTACCTGGTCTGCGACAAATATATATAAACATTATCAGTAACTAATGCCATGCAACTAGACCTTGTGTCTATAATTCTTTGCTAGACTACATTCCCCCCCCCCCTTCTCTTTCATCAGCATGATGCTTCCTGATATTTTAAGTAGTACGGTTCACCCTCGATATTTACAGACTTTGCACCCATCTATAGCTTGGAAATATTTTTTTAAATCCCAAAACAAACCTTGATTTTGACATTTTTTATATAAGGGACATCAATTTAATATGTCCTTGTATATAAGCATCCACAGATTTTAGCATTCATGGGAATCCTGAAACCGAACCACAGCAGATACCAGGGGCCCCTTGGTACTCAGTGAGACAGCTGTGTTATTTTGGAACTGTGTCATGTGGTCCGTGTAGTTGGGACCTTAGTCTATTTTGAAATACACAAAGAAATGTAGTAGCACTTTCAGACTAACAGTTTTATTTTCCTATAAATGTATGGTAGACTAAACAGTTTGTCTAAAACTTGCTACAGGATTCCTTTATGCCACTCCTGTTATTTGACAGTAATAATAAAATTCATTCATTCATTTATGCCTTTTAATGATATTTTAAGTGTTTGCTTTCTTGTGAAAACTAGCTATGTATACACACAAGATGTCCTTATAGGGCTGGTTATTCACTTCGGGATCCCCATGTTTTTTCTTCCCTGACATGTGCTGATGTGATGCTTGGAAATATCTTAGATTAAGTGAGTGAGTGAGTTACATATTTATCAGTAACAAGTTCTACTGAATGCAATTTGATTGCTATGAGATGTAACCTGCAATGCACATTAAGGTACTAATGGGGTGTATATGGTTTGTATTGAGTTTTCATGATGAGCCGTGTGGATGTTTATCTGCTTTTATTATAAAGTGCAGCGTAAATCCTTACACAGATATTCTATTTTAGCTGAGAAACGAGTGCTGACAGTTTACTGCAAGATGACAAATGAATGCTGACATTTTATTCTTACGTGTTTATAGATCAGTCTAAAGGTTAAGAGTTGTTAATGTGGCCAATCTGAAAAATCCATATACATAAACAAAATATTCATTTCAGAATAACTATATACGTCCAATGCCATTCGTGAAAGATGAAAGTCAGATTAAGGAGAGAAGGAGGGATAATGCAAATGCGGCAGTAGAAGTCTGTCATCTGAATTGCTTGATTGATAGGCAGTGTGATCAACTCCCTTTGTCATTTAGTTGAAAAACAAACAACACACAGCTACATCTCTCAATAAATTAAGAGCCCCCTCCTAACATCATCCCTACCTGGTATCACAATTACCCACCAGCCAATGACTCCAGCTGTCCTATTATTTGACTATCAAAGGCACCAGACTATATGTAAGCCAAGGAGAAGTTGGAAAACTCTGTGCCAAGATACCTACTTGATAGGCCTGGGTAACAACGAAAAAAATTGTTTCTAAAATCGATTCATTTTTTGGGGGGTTTTGCGTTTTGATATTTAAAAGAATTCCGAAATTTTTCTTTTAAAAAGTTTGATATTTACGAAATTTCGTAAATGTTAAAAAAATACAAAACATTAACGAAACAAATACGAAACAATAATGAATCGATTTGTTAATGGCGGACGCGACCACGCAATACACTAAAAAACCTCCAAATGGGACAGGGGGAACTTCTGAAGCTTCCCTCTCCCTCTGTTGTTGACTGTTGGTGTGATATTATAATTTTTTTTCACTAATTAAACAAAAAACAACTATAAAACTTGCCCCAGACATGCGGAAATAATAACGAAACGACCTCAAACCGATAACGAAACGAATACATAACAAATCCGAAGCATTTACGAAACCAATTTAAAAATTCGTTTCATTTTTAAGTTGCTCCAGAATGGTTCGTTATCGCTTCGTTATTAAAAAAAATAACGAATTTTTAACGAATTACGAATTAACGAAACAAAACCGCCCAGCCCTACTACTTGATAAGACTCTCTCTCTCTCTCTCTCTCTCTCTCTCATATCCCTTTTTAACTGTGCTAACAATGTGTGATGGGAGTTATAGTCCAACACATATGTAGAGTGCTCATTCAGGGAAAGTTACTATCATCTTTTATCTATTCTATGACACATCTGATAGTATGGGGAAACATTTTTAAAAGATTTAATCAAATCAACTAAGACTGCAATCCTGTGGGCTCTGGAATAGCATTAACGGGGTCACTACTGGGTCAATGAGAACTAGGAAATCATTGTGCAAAATGGAATTCTTTTTGCTAATGTAGACAAACATTCAGAAAAACTACATTCTCTTTATCTCCCATGGGTAGGAATGCTTCTTATGGAAAGTACAGGACATGAGATGTAGAATAAAGGAAGCATCTCACTCTGCTAATTCCACCTAGTCCAGTATTGTCTGTACTCACTGGTAATAGTTTTCCATAGTTTCAAACAGAACATTTTTTAAAAAATGTCACAGAGATACCTGGACTGAATCTTGCTGGATCATCAAAGATTTATTTAACCATACAACAGTTCTTTATGAAAACATTAAAAAGTCATGTAACGTGTAACTGGGATTAAAAAAAAATAAAATGGAATAAAATACAACAAGAATCAATTAGTCCTTTGTTTTTATTCTAGAAAAAATTATTTATTTATTGTGTCAGAAGTGAATTGAGAATACAGTTATTTTTTTTTAATATTTTTTATTGATTTATCACAATTATTACATACTGTTGCATTTTATACATCAACCTCTTTAACATGTTGTTTTGTTGTTTTGCTTTGACATTTCCTCCCCTTTTCTCTTTTTTTCCCCCCCTTTTTTCACCTCAGTGCTCCCCTCCACCCGTCTCAAGCCACATTTCTTACATTTCATCTGTCCAAAATTTCATTTCTTCTTGTGACGGTAATTTTCCTTCCTTATTTTTTAATCCATTTACCACAAATTTTCCCCATATAGCATCAAAATCACTTTGTTTCCATATACCTTTTTTAACCTTTAATATACATGTCAGTTTATCATTTAATGCTATTTACCATGCTTCCTTGTACCACTCCTCTATTCGTATATTCATTTCTTTTTTCCAATTCCTTGCTATGAGCAGTCTTGCTATAGTTAGTAAGTTTGTTATCGCTTCTTTATCCTCCTTTTTCAGTTGCTTATTGGTATATAATGATAATAAGGCTATACTAGGACTTTTGTCTATTTTTATATTCATTATACTTTCTATTTCTCTAAATACTTTCTCCCAAAAATTATTTACATATTTACATTGCCACCGAGAATACAGTTATAATGCATATAAAACCCCACATTTTAAAATAAATTTTAGAAAGAGAAAAGAATGCTTTAAATGTTCCTTGGAAGGATCTTTATTCTAATGTTGAACAGTTGCTCTGGTCACAAAGAGCTTCCTAAAGGCTTCCTAATTTCAACCCTTTTTGAAAATTAGTTATTTTCTCCTTTTGGTGATCAGGAAAGGAAAATAGATTAGATATGATGTGTAAGCCATGGGTAGGAAATAGTATGTAAGAACAAGCCCAGAGGAAGGGTGTCAATAGCATTTCTCCCTTATGTGTTCATCTCCTACTAAGATGAATCCAGTAGGATAGTGGATATTGGGTACTTGGATAGTGGATATTGGGTACTTGGGTACTTGGATCTTGAAGCACTTGGATTGGGATTTCTCTGTTAATGCCCTGTTAGGTTTGGCAGTCAAGGAGATTTGTAGGTCGAAACACATCTTTTCACAGTAGATTTCAGGTTTGTATTTTGGATATAGTACTTTCCTGAAGTTGTCACACGAGACTATTAGCAAGCAAACTTATAATGAAAGGGAACAGCCAGAGATATGACTACATTTCCAAGTGTGTATCGCTTGCTGGCTAAGAAATTACATGTACAAGGAGTGGAGACCTACTTGTATTTCTGTCCTGAGCTTTGTGTCATGTGTCCCATTGCAGAACTGCAATTATTTTGTAGTATTCTTTACAGTTTGGAAAGAGCAAAAACTGCTCTAAGGAATGCAAAAAATAACAGTTCTTCTAATCAAACCATGAGCAAGGTATTTTATGAACAGCAGTTCCCAATTTTGGGGTGTTACAGTGCAACAAAAAAAAAGAGAGAGAGAAATTCAGACTGTCTTTTTGTCCTAGGGGTAATGTCTATCTGCTGCTGATTGAATTACTTACATAAGAAGACAACAGTTACAAAACTAGAATTTTAGCAGGCAATGTCAAGCACAGAAAAAAGTCTTTTGTCTAGTATGTGAATGTAATAAAACCCTTTGAAAGGTCAAGAAGACTCTTTGGTGTTCTTTTAAAAGCAGCAGTTAAAGTCACCGATTCCATGATTCATTTCAATGGGAGGTGTGTTGGTATTAGCCAAGGTTCTCCATGCCTGACCTGAATTTTTATGGGGGATTTGTAAGATGAAGTAGGCAATTCCTCCAAAGAAAACGGTAAGAACCGAGCTTAGTACACATGGTAGTATTAACTTTACTCCAGTTTCAGATAGTCATGATGTTCAGGCTTTCACAATACTAACAAAATGCATCAGAATGTTTACTGTAATGACACAAATCATTTGGTTTTATCAGTGATTGGATCACATCTCTCATACGCTCCTACTGATTGCTCTAAATGTCTATAAAGTGTTCTTGAACTCTGCCTTTCGGTATCAGCTCAGAAGCCTGAACTTTATCTTTATGAGGGTAATGCAAGAATAACTAGCAAACGCTACAGGGACAAAGTAGCACTGCATTTCATTTCATTTTTATTTATTTTTTGCTTTTCAACCTTATCAGGAAAGGAGGGAAGGGGAGAAAAAAGAAAGGACATGTAACCCGCCTTCCAATTGGTTGTTGGCAAACAAAACTGGCTTTTTATCCATTTGAAAAAGGACTGTAATTTAACAGTACTGCTTAGAAGAGTTATTTTCATTACTGATGGCCTAAGAAAGGTCGTAGTCTAAATTACTTATAAATAACTGTGATTTTCAACTGATGTCGCTTGCAGGAGCAGCATAAAGTGAGCGTGGAAAAGGCAAAAAACAAGAAGACAAGCAAAACAAAAGCATTTTGAAGATGAAGTGATTCTGTAACTTTCTTAGTGATATTTGGTTGTTGGTTTCTTTCCCATGTCATTTATCTACAAATCAGTGCAAGTTTTTAATGTGCACAATTGCAAACAAATATTTGTGAAACTTGTGTGCCAACAAATTGGTTACATTAAAATTGGGACTATATATTGTGGTTGTCACTGAAAAAAGCATTCTGCCCATATTATTATTATTATTATTATTATTATTATTATTATTATTATTAGTAGTAGTAGTAGTAGTAGTAGTAGTAGTAGTATCTATCCACCTTTCCCCAAAGACTCAAAATGGCTTTCACATTTAAAATTCTGCAGTTAAAAATATTAAAAAGTCAACATTAAAACTATAATTAAACTATAACTATTTTAAAAACATGTACTACAAAATGTTTTGTAAGTTATGCAGCCCTTTGTTTAAAGTTAATCAAAATAAAAAACTACCCCTCTGTCACCAGAAGGATAGTAAGGAAAGCGTCCCTCTAGTTTCCTTAGAGAGGGGATTCAAATATAGAGGACCAGCTGCTGAGAAGGGCCTCTTTAGTGTCCTCCCAAGCATCCATACCTGTGAGGATGGAGGAATTCATGCATATGTGTTTTAATGGGCTTAAGATTTTATCTATGTATTTTAACAATGTTGTCTTTCAGCTTGAGGAAAAGGAAGAAACAAATCAAAACAATCATCAGCAACATCATTTTGTAAGCCTCTCCAAGTCCCCTTCGAGGTGAGAAGGGTGGCATATAAATGTCATAAATAAATAAATAAATCATCACAATCTCTCCTGTGGATGTCAGGGACAAGCATAAGTCATAGTCAGCACTAGTGATATCTATTGCAGCATTGTCATACTTTTTTAAAAAAAAACTCAAGGCAATGGAAATTGGTCAAATGTCAGGCAAACTCTAGTAGGTTGCAATGCCACTGTAAAAGGGCAGTTTAGAACTGTAGCTGTTGGACTAGAGAGGCACCATTCCACACATAACAAGTTTATATGGTGTTGAAATTATTTTAATTGATTATGGTTGTCTTTCATGTGTTTTGCAGAATTTTCAAACTGTTTTGGTTTGTTATGTGAAGCCTACCTTATGTGGTTAATTCTTATCACGCATGCATGTTGTTCATTTTGAATAAAAAGTTGGGTAAACTATGGCAAAGGGCAGGCAAAGTACATATCCCCAAGCTGCATGTAGCGCCTGAACCTATATTTTTGGGTGCTGAAATCCCTACTAGTTTCCCTAAATTCTCTCAATATTCCATTTTTTTAAAAAAATGGCCCAATCTTTTGCCAACATATGTCATAAAATCTCTCGGAAAGCCCAGCCAAACCCAAAAATAAAAACTGAAAAAAATCAAAACCTAGTCATCACAAGGACTCTAGAGTTGAACACTATCTATAAATTTATTTTATAACGATCTTGATATTTTCAATGGATACTACTGCATCATATTTCCTAAGACTACATTTACTTCATATGCAAGGTTTTATGTGAAGTGTAATGCAATTGAGCATTTCTTTCACTTCCCTTCCTTGAACATATAGATAGCATGCAGCTCAATGTGTTGGCCAGAAAAGTATGATTTCTGAAGATTTTGAAGCCACTGAGAGATTTTTTACACTTAATCTTCTGCTTCAACAACACTTACTTAGTATATAACATTGTAAAATTTAGCAAATTTGTAAACTTCATGTTTTGAAAAATATAAAAGTTTTTGTTTACTATAAGAAATATTGTGAATGGTATTATTTGTCCTCAGGTTGAATTTGAGTTTTGATTACTTTTTGTCCATACCAGTTGATTTTAAACCACAATTTACAATACTGGCTAGTCCATAGAAATCCCTTTTTGCAATCTCCCCTTAAATTCCCTCACCCACCCCCAGTGTTAAAAGGAAAATGGGCATAAAAATACTGGGAAAAGTCCCCAACAATGTTTGGATCTGTGCTATGCATCAGAGCGAACACCACTGTCTATGAACCCCATCAAATATAATTATGCTATCAAAAATTAATAAAAATTTTGGTAAAAAGGTGCTAACCAGCAGCCTGCTGTTCTCTTCTAGGTTGTATTTATGGCACTTGATAAACATTATTGAAGCACCTTATATCTCTTTATGAGTCCATTAACAATTTAAGATCTTCTAGAGGTGTTCCACCACCTTCTTGGACTCATTTGGTGGGAACAAGGGAGAAGAAGGCCTTCTCGGTTGCTCCTCTCAGACTTTGCAATTCCTTCCTTTGGCTGGTAAGTCATAACATTTTTATGTAGAGAGGCCTTTAAATGACTGTGTGAAATTTAATGGTGTATTCTAGTTTTGAAATTCATATACATTGAGTCCTTGGTATTGTTGCATCTCAGAGTAGAATCACCTTGTTGAAGAACACCAAACTGCACACAGCCAATAGTCTTTATGGTTCATTAAGAGTAAAAGGTAAAAAGTTCTTAAAAGCAAAAGTAATGTTTCAAAAGATCAGGATAACATAGCACTTGAACCACAATCCAATAGGCATCAGCAAAGCAAGGCCCAAGAGAACATGACAAAGTCCTAGAATCATGAACACAAAAACTGCAAGGTAAATCCAGCCTAGCTTAGACAAACTTCTTAGGTGAATGCAAAGTTGCTTTGACAAAGATCTGATCTCAAACCTCCTGTAATATACCCTTTGCAAACATGAAGGCATTTTGTTGGCCTCTAGCCTCTCTCTTGTTTGCAATCCTTTCACTCCTTCGGACATGGAATTCCAATTGGGCGGCCCTATCTAACCCTGTTTCATCAAGGTCAATCTGCTCGTTAGCAGCCTGTTTTTCTGTTTGTTCATCAGGCTGGGAACTAGGCAAAGAGCCATCTCCTCTTTCAGAGTCAATCTGCACCTGGCTGCTATCTTCAGTTTCTACACTCTCAGGCCTTGCTGTGGGAAACTGCCCTTCTTCCCTGTCTATAGCAGGGACATCTATAGCAAGGACATCTTGAACCAAACTGTCAACCTGAGTCCCATCATCCTCATCAGAAACAACCTCTGATTCCAGCTGTGTCATAACAGGTATCTTCTGGGGTTTTGTTCAGGAACTCCCTTTCCAAATATCCAACCTCATGGATGCTCAAGTCTCACTATATACAATGGTGAAGTAAAATAGCGTCCCTATATATTTTCAAGTAATAGATAGTAGAAAGTTATTATACAAAGGCATGGAGCCTCTGATGCTGAAATAGTTATTGTAACTAGTAATAATTGATGGTCCTCTCATCGAAAATTTTACCCATACCCTTTTAAAGCCATTCAAGCTGGTTGCCTTAAACTCCATCTTGTGGTTATTATTCCATAGCTCAAATGTACTATGTGAAAAAGTATTTCCTTTCATCTGCACCATTTCGCTTCACTGGATTGTTGGTCCCTACATTTCTGCTTGTATTTACTTTGTACATACTTTGGTACTTTTCAGTCCACCTTATAGGCATCCCTTGTTTTCCAACAGCATATTTATATGTTCTGCTGTTTTGACAGATCTAAATTATATTATTATAGATCATATGTAGGGCACAGTCCTTTATGGCATCTCAATGGTTTTACAATATGAATGGGTTCCTTGGTAGACAGGTTAAACACAAATAATCCACTTATAAGGATAAGATAATGAATAAGTCCAACAAATAGGTAAATTGTGAAACTTAGACTGTTCAATTCACAGTAATCACAAAATTAAGCAGTATGAAATAAGTTCTGTACAGTCTTTTAGTGGTATCGTTGTATGTTCATGAATCAGCCTCCCACGACCGGTTTCGGCCTTTGTTTCAAGCCTTCTTCGGGTGGTAAAGTTCAATCTTTTACAAATGTTCTCATAAGAGATACTTAAGTTTTTTGCAATGGGATAAGATACTCTGCTTCTGAGTTTGATTCTAATTGCGAGTATCGCAAATTTATTCTGAATTACGAAGATTCTAACTGAACCTAACCATGTCTATTTGGCACTCATTGAAGTATACTAGATAGCTACATCATTTCTAGCTTTTTAGCTTCATAGCTATTTGTTTTCCTTATATGACTTCATGTTGACTCTGATTACTGGTGACCCTATTTTAGTGATTTCTTGGCAAAATGTTTAGAAAGGCATTTTGCCTTTGCTTTTCTCTTAGGCTCAGAAAGGATCCAGTGACAAAGTAACATTTGAAGGTATAATTATTCTTGGCTTAAATAAATATTTATAACTGTTCCACATGAAACAGGGATACTGTGAAAAAATTCCCCCTCTCCTTTCAAACATTTTGTAGATGATTGTTTGCTAATTAACACTAATTTTAGCTAATCCCAGAGCTATTCATTGCTTCAAGAAACTGGAAATATTTGATGTCAACATAGATTTGAGCAGATTTTTCTTTAGTTCTTTTTTGCTCTAAACCAATTAGTTACTTGGCACTGACCTTCTAGTTTGTGACCTGGTGACTTTTCTCAGTGTGTGGTATCCTGCACAGTGGAAACTTTATCAGAAAGTGAGTCTGTCTCTAAACAATTTTCTTTCTTGATCAGCCTTTGTGGTTTTTAAGTCTTTTATTAGATTGCACAACTTTATCTCCTGGGGCAGACTCATCAGAATTAGCATTAGATTTGTAAGTCAATGCACATTTTCAAGGATAGGCATTTCTTAGGTCGAAAACAGCATCACTATATTGTTCAACATATTCTAAAGAAGAAAATCAAGAATAAGTCAATGTGAATCTTCTTGAACTAATCGATCCATCCTTCTAATTTGCCTGACTGATTTTCAAATGAGAATCTGTTTCAGAATATAAACTATTTTTATAGCATGTGTATCTCATTCCTCATAACACAAAAGTGTCTGGCACTAGAAGTTGTAATTTGGAACACAAATATTTGTGTGAGTTCCTTATATCAAGTCAGGCTATTTGTCCATCTAGATGTGACCATATAAGAACCAAACTCCACCCAAGTAGTATCAAGAAGAGAAGAAACAGTTGCTTATTACCCATACATTTAATTGCCAGGCTTGACATAATGGCAAGGAAGAAGGCAGCATGCAGAACCACTACAGAATGATAGAATCATAGAGTTGGAAGAGACCTCATGGCCATCCAGTCCAACCCCCTGCCAGAGGTCCATCCAGCCTCTGTTTAAAAACCTTCAAAGAAGAAGCCTCCACTACACTCCAGGGCAGAGAGTTC
This sequence comes from Anolis sagrei, assembly GCF_037176765.1. Classification (NCBI taxonomy): domain Eukaryota; kingdom Metazoa; phylum Chordata; class Lepidosauria; order Squamata; family Anolidae; genus Anolis; species Anolis sagrei. The sequence goes on from NC_090024.1 coordinate 28,529,104, forward strand.
CATTGCTGAACAGCTCTCACAGTTAGGAAGTTCTTCCTAATGTTCAGGTGGAATCTCCTTTCTTGTAGTTCTTCATCACAGTCTCCAGGACAGCAGAAAACAAACTTGTTCCCTCCTCCCTATGACTTCCCCATACCTCTTGATCCATGGCCTTCATCATGTCTCCTCTCAGCCTTTTCTTCTGCAGGCTAAACATGTCCAGCTCTTTAAGCCACTCCTCATAGAGCTGGTTCTCCATACCCTTGATCATTTTACTTGCCCTTTTCTGAATGCATTCCAGCTTGTGTGGTCTGACCAAGGCAGAATAGAGGGGTAGCATGATTTCCCTGGATATAGGCACTATATTCCTATTTATGCAGGCCAAAATCCCATTGGCTTTTAAAGCTGCTGCATGACATTATTGACTCAGGTTTAACTTGTCCACGAGGACTCCAAGATCTTTGTCACACATACTGCAAGGCATCCCCCATTCTATATATTTGCATTTCATTTTTTTTTTGCCTAAGTGGAGTATCTTGCATTTGTCTTTGCTTCATTTTTTTTTAGTTTTGGCCCATCTCTCTAAACGTTAAAATTGCTTTGAATTCTGCTCCTGTCTTCTGGAGTTTTGGCTATCCCTCCCAATTTGGTGTCATCTGCAAACTTGATTATCATTTCGTCTACCCCTTCATCTAAGTCATTAATAAAAATGTTGAACAGAACCAGGCCCAGGATGGAACCCTGCTTATGGCACTCCACTCATTACTTCTTTCCAGGATGAAGAGGAAGCACTGGTGAGCACCCTCTGGGTTTGTTGTCTTAACCAATTACAGATCCACCTAACCGTGGACTAGTTTGTTTGCCAGAAGGTCATGGGGGACCTTGTTGATTATCATTACCATGGCAGCAGAAAAGACTGAATTCTCTAGAAATCTTAGAAAGTCAACCTTGGGTTTGGGTGATAAAATGTAAAAGAGAGCAGACATGTAGAACATTAACTCATGTGCTCACCTATCTTCTTACATAAAATAGTAATACTGTGCAAAAAGTCTCCTTCACATCATTTCTGATAAGCATGGGAATTGGTGGACGGACAAAGGACAACATGATGAGAAGCAAATGTCTCCACCTGCTGAAGGAGGAGTGGGGGGGGGATGGTCCATGTGGATTGTTTTCCTAGATCACATTTGCCAGTTTGGAGAAGGAGGACATCCCTCATTGCCACATTTCTTGTTTTTAAGAAGAGTGTGAAGACACATGCATTCAAACTGGACTTTTGGGTGTGTTTTTTTAGTGTTTACTGATTTTAATTGTTTAATGTTTTGGAATGTTTTATAGTGAGGATTTTATTGACACAAAACACTCGCTGTATTTTTGTTTTTATGTCTTTATGTTTCTGCAGAATATTTTCAGTAGGGAGTAGCACTCAGTCCTGCATTTGTAGTTAAGCCCCTCTTCTCCAATTGTATATAATCCCTTATAAGATACCTCAGTGTATTTATTAGGCATGGGCAATCCATGGTTCTAAATGGTTCTAAAGTACTTATAAAACTAGAGGGTGCTGGTGTTTTGCTTCTACAGTGTTGCTAAAGTTCTGGTGGTGAAAATTTCAGAACTCTAACAAAACTTTCAAAATTTCGTTATAAATGGCAGTTCCTAATTGGTTCTGTCATAAAAATCACTAATAATGAAATTATAATGAAATTTTATAATAAAATTTATTAATGCCCATGCCTAGTATTTATCCTCTTCTCAATTTTTCACTCATATCCTTGTCCTCCATCTTGTCTGATTTCTTGACTTTCTTCCAAGGATGACTCATTGTCCAAGAAGAGAGGGAAAGAGGACAAAAATGTGTGTAAAATCTGCAAATGTAGAAATAATTACTATAATTTATCTACACATGTAGCTCATCATACTAGTGAAGACCATAACTGGGTGGCATTGTACATTTGTTCAGTTTGCTATCCAGGTGCACACTGTTGTTAGGTCCACATTTTGTTACTCTTTAATACATATAAAATATATGAGTATCACCTATCAGGAGGAATGGTCAGGGGTTTGCTACCTCCTCCCCAGTGATATATCATTTACTGTGTTGTCAAAGGCTTTCATGGCCAGAATCACTGGGTTGCTATGAGTTTTGTGGGCTGTATGGCCATGTTCCAGAAGCATTCTATCCTGACGTTTCACCCACATCTATGGCAGGCATCCTCAGACGTTGAGGATGCCTGCCATAGATGTGGGTGAAACGTCAGGAGAGAATGCTTCTGGAACATGGTCATACAGCCCACAAAATGCACAGCAACCCTATATCATTCATGTTTGCATGCTCATATGGTTCCTGTTTCCTCATTCATCCTCATGCAACTGTTTCACATCTGTAGTAAACCATTTAGTTTGAGTCAAGGTCTAATGATTTTCAAAAATGCACCTATTTCATGTATGTATTTTTGTACTTAGTTTGACTGAACCTGTATGAATTACCATTCCCTGGTTATACCCTTAAAAATTAATGCAGATGATCATCGCCATTTCACCCATAAACCTGTTCAGATTCTTTAAAAATTGTAACCATACTCCATGTACAATAGGAAGTTTAAAAGAATATTAATGTGTCATTAATCCATGTTGAGCATCCTGTGAATACATCCCTAGACATTCACACCATCAGTTTTGTCTCCCCCTTTAGCTGTTTATATGCATACTTGAATCTTATCTGCTGAGATTATTTTTGAAATATTCTACTTGTTGAGCACCAGTATTCCCGTGGATGTTCTCTTATTGGCTTACTAAACACACAGTAAGCAATGCTATTTTCATTTAATCACCAACTTACCCGAAGACATATTTATCAAAGGATAAAAGTTCAGAGGTTTAGAGTTCATTAAGATCCTAGTGGACTTTACCAGAGGTCTCCCTTAAAACTTGCCCAAGTGGTAGAATTAGTATCTTGAAGAGATAACAGCCATAAATGATGTTTAGCATCATCAGGACTAAGATGTTTGCCAGGGTTTGTCTGAACACCACTTGAACAATTGAAATGGCCATACACAAAACTCATTTTCTGAAAGCAGTAATTTGAAAGCAAATCCTGTTAGCAAGTAAATCCGACTTGTATCTTTCTTTTTCCCTTGAGAGGAAGGAACTAGTTCTTTTTAAACGTGAGGCCTGAACACAATAGCTAACACCTGTCTTTTACAGACAAAGATTATAAATGTACTACATTTTCTCTTTGTTCTTCTCCCTTAAGAGCTCTTAACTCCATGCCACTATCTCAGTAATCTCATCTTACTATTAAATATTTGCATACCCAACCTGAAAATGAGAGTTAATGGGTGCAAAGAAAAATTGGATATATTCTATCCATTTATAAAATTTCGTATCTGTCCTTGGAGATGTGGAATTCTGGATTAATCACCCTAGAATAGCCATGGGAGCAAAGAATATCATTAGTTTAAAAACTCAGCTGGCTACACTTATAGTGGATATTGCATGATAAATTTTAAGCTGGTGCTTACACAGTGGCCCAGTGGGAATGGAAAATGTTATTTCCCCCTGAAGCTATTCTGCCGCTCTCCACAGCTTCAGAGATGTTCACAACTGTGGATACTAGCAGAAAAAATTAAGAAAAATGTATCATAGGAAATTGCGTAGGATAGTTTTATGTGTAGCACTTTTAACTATTTGAGATCAGTTGACCAAATTGTTGAGTGGCTGGAAAAAAAATCTTCTGCAAAAGAGTGGTACCATGGACTGATAACATGGTACTTTTTTTCTTTCCTCTTCCAGTTTGTGACTTTCTTGTCTGCTCCTATTTCATTAAGCACAGTTCTTGACTCTGCATAATTTCCTTTCTGTACTGTATTTATAGCTGGTGCTGCAACACACACTTTTATGCCTTGAATTTCAGATACTGGAGATCCTCTCTCAGTCTAGAACATTTGGGTAATGTGTATTCCTTCATACGTTAAATTGTGTGCTGAATCTTACATAGACAGGGCTCTTCAAAAATACTTGGGTTTTGGCTGGATATTTTCATAAATATATCCATGTTCATTTTTGTTTGTATTTGGGTGAAGGAGAGAACCTGGGGCCTAAGTTTTTGCCATTCGGCTTTGCTGCCTGCTCAGCCCTGGGCTTACCCACGAGGAAATCTGCAGCCACACTCTCATTCCAGCCAGCTGACCCAGCAGCCTCGAAAGAGAGAACATAAAAGGACTGACCTAGAGGCCTGGGAGAGCTTTGTTGGGTCCTGCTGCAGGAGAGACCCTGGGGCCTGAGTATTTGCCATCCAGCTTTGCTGCCTGCTAAGCCACACTCTCATTCCAGACAGCTGACCCAGCAGCCTCCAAGGAGAGAACATGCCCCCTGCAGCCTTGCTACACTGGCCATTGCCCGGCTACCAGAACATCTGTGCAGGGTGCCTCCATTGCCCCCACTGCCTTGCCTCCATGGCCCCCACTACTTTAATGGCCATGCCGCCCATCATCCAAATATTCGAACACCTGTGCAGATGCTCATTTTTTGAGGTTACCATGCCTTGCTTATTGCCTTATTCCATCAGCCCACTTTGGTTGGGATTAAATGTTTACTTTTATGATGTTTTATTGTATTTTATTGAATTATTTAATTGATTGTTTAATTGATATGTCATCAGCTCACCTCAGCTGGGATTGAATGTTTACTTTGTGCTTTTTATTCTATTTATATTTGAATTGTTCAATCGTTATGTCATGTTTATCACTGTATGTTTAAATTGATATATCATGTTTATTATTATATGTGTAGTGCGTCATTGTATGCCATGGTCTGTAAGCGCCCTAAGCCCCCCATTGGGGTGAGAAAGGCGGGGTATAAATGTAGTATAATAATAATAATTTATATAATGTTTTTTTTCTATTGCCCTCACTGACTGCTCCTGTTCTGCAAGATGCTTATCTTAATCTTAGCTTCCATAGTTGATTAGCAATTGTCTTTCTATAGTAAAGGGATGACCAGGACCCAAGTATTGTGCTTGGTGGACCTGCTACAAATTTCTATAGTGCCCCTCCCATACACATACAATATCACTTTCTTGCCACTAGCTTCTCTTTCTCCTGCCTGTGTTTGAGGAATGCTGGGACTGTTAGTCCTTAAAATAGCATGTTACATAGAAAGGGACACACATCTATAAGAAAATACAAGATCTCTTTCATCAGCAGAAGTACGATCTCTCTCGTCTGGGTATGTAAGTCTTCAGAATGCTGCTTGTTTAACTTGACCACTAAGGAGCCATGGTGTTGCCAGCCGAACTGCTGACCTGAAAGTCAGCAGTTTGAATCCACGAGATGGGGTGAGGTCCCTTCTGTCAGCTCCAGCTTCCCATGCGGTGACAGGAAAGAAGTTCCCCAAATGTCCCCTGGGCAACGTCTCTGCAGATGGCCAATTGTCTCACACCAGAAGCGACTTGCAGTATCTCGGGTTGCCTCTGACATGATTTAAAAAAAAACCTTGACCACTGCTTCTCAGAATAACAAAAAACTTGTAGCTTGAACAGATTGTTCGTCTCCATTCTTGCATGGTGCTTTTTTGGGATATCGGCATTAACAGCAGAGCATATGGTATAAGTATATTCCCCAACCAGTCACTTGATTTATTGAGCTTTAGAAGCCTTCGCAAATGAATAAATTACTGCCAGACCACTCTGACGATCTGGAATTTTATTCCATCCATATACATGCATAGTAACAACATTTGTTGAGAAATTATTTCTATCAGAAGTAGAACTTTATCTCTGTGATCACCAGTTGCAGTATTGCTACTTTTATATTTAAATATATCTTATAAATGAATTAGATTCACACTTGCAGCATTGAGTTAAGGATTTCATTTTGACTGTGCCTTTCAAAAGATAAAACTGATAGATATGACCTCATTACTTACAATACTGCTTCCAGTAATTTTTGTTCATTCTTTATAAAGTATTGCATTTAACAGCAAAGGTTTAAAAATTGAGACAGAGATGCATCAGCGAAAGAAAATACAAGTACTATACAAGGGGAAAATTGCCATCTTCATTTTAACGGACATTTCGGGTTAAGAAAGTAGACAGAAACATACTGCTACATACAAATGCAAAGCCTAGTGACTAAGGTACCGTATCTGCTAAAATATAAAGTGCAAACTGAGCCAAATTCATCAAAAAATTGAAATTTTAAGGCGAACTTTACAGCATAGTTGAAACTTGTTGCAAGTTATATTTTAGCATCTACATATATCTGCAATAGCATATAAGGAAAAAAAATAGGATACACAGGTGCTTTTGAAGCTATTTCTAAAATGCTTTTCCGTATAGTTTGAGACTATTTTTCTTTAAAATCTACTATACAGTGCAAACCATATGTGCTACACAATAACTATACAATAACATTACAAATGACTTTAATATAAAGTTTTTTAAAAATAAAAAATAACTACAGCTATGAATACTGCTGGTAAAATAAATTAATTGTTTTGAAAATGGCACCAAGAATACACTTTACTAATGGACCGTAATGGAAGTACACCGTTAAAGTCTTCAACTCAGCAATAATGAATTAACGCCTGATTGTCCAGAAGTAATACAAACAGCTCTCTTTCAGACTTGTATGGAACAAGATACTAAACACAGGTACGAAAGGTGGACCAAATATTTTCATTTGACATGTTCCGCTGCGTGTGACGAGCAATAAAACTTCTTATGAGTTATAAAGTTTGATAGGTTGTTAAACTGGATGTCACACAGGCGGCAATACTTTCCACTAGTTGGAGCCTGAGTGGAGCCATTCACACCTTTTGTTATATTAGATAATTGTTCTTCTGCTACAGGAATAGTTGGAGAGACATTTTCATTGGCAGTTAACGCATTATCTGAAGCCCAAGATGGAGATTTGTGTCCATCTTCACTCTGCTGTGGATTCTGGGAAATGTTCTCCTGCTGTGAGTTTGCTGCAGGCCTTTCCTCCTGTTTTAGTCCACCATTAACTATAACCATGCCCCTGTTTTTGGGCAATAGTGGAAGAGATTCCTTCTTCTGTACAGGGCACCCATTTGAGGAGGTCTGACCCTTGAGAGACTCACCTTCTGCATTTGTATTCTGATCTGCATCATTACTATGAACAGCAAGGGAACTAGAAATGTAATCACTTGGCTTGATTCCATAATAGGGAGAAAGCTGATCTGCTCCTTTCGCTTTCTTTATTGCTCCTGGGTAAAGGCATTGTGGAAGAAACAAGTGTTTGTTTTCTTCTTTTGTAGCAATAAGCTGGGCGGCTTCACTAAAGACCTTAAGTCCTTGAAGAGTTGCTAAGTGCGTAGAAAACAAGTTTCCATTAGGAGACGATTGTTTTGAGTTTCCATTTTTCTCACATTTGATTATGCTTCGTTCATAACTAACTTCAGGGCTGTTCCGTTCGCTTTCTGGGTTTTGAAACCCTTTGCCATCAAGTTGTCCCATTTCATTCCGCTGGTGCACGGTTACAGGGCAGAAATTCTGCTTATGGGCTAGATAATTTTCTACTTTGTTAAAACTGATCTTGCACACTGTGCATTCATGGTAGTCCAGCAATCTTTTGGGGGAAGCGGATGTCCTGTCAGACTGGGACAAACATTTTTTACTAAGGTCTATTGGAACGTCCATCTCCAAGCAGGAAATGGTGGAATGTGGTGTTTCACATTTTGAGGCTGGGACACATTTATTAATGGACAATGATGTTTCTAAATGCTTTGAGACTATTCCTGGAAATATATCACAGCGTGGATGGTAGCACTCTCCAAGACCATCTGTTTGTTCTTGAGAAGATGTACAAGGATTGGCAAGATTGGCTACTTCAAGAAAACGTTGCTGGACCAGTTGTGGTCTTTGCTCTTGTTCCGGTAGACACATCTCATACATCTTCCTTCGCTTGCGTGTCCGCATTGTCCTCTGCATGGCAGGCACTTTGTTCGAAGCTGTTCTTTTTAGTGGAGGATCATGACGTGTAGCACAGTAATACTGCTTGTGAACCATGTATGTTTCATGCCTACTGAAAGTGATATTGCAAGCTTCACATGTGGTTTTGTTAGGATCACTTTCTCCATCTATTAATGGAGTAGTAGTTGGGTTCTTAATATCAGTTGGTTTCCCATTCATTTTCTCATCACTGTTGGCTACATTTGCAAGTTTCTTAACTTGTGTTGAAAAATCTTTCTCATGCCCTTTACCATTTTGTCCCATCATGTCTAATACGGAGGAGGAGTTGATGCAAGAGGCCTGAAGAAGCTGATTCTCGGGGTCTGAAGAGTGAGGTGTGGTACTCAAAATGTTGATAGAATTTTGAGCATTGTTGGGGCTTACAGACTCAGGCATTTTTTCTGAAACACTGCCAAAATCTGGTGACTTTGTCATTTGTTGCCATCGACTGCTGCAGTAGTGTTTTTTGTGTACCAGGTAGTTGTCCAAATTGTTGAATGTTATGTTGCATTCAAAACATGTGGCTCCTTTTGGCATGAGTGGACTGTAAATTACAGGGGGATAACTATTACTTCCATGCCTTAACCTTCGATGGACTAACTCAGACATTTTAGCTAAGATCTCAGAAGCCTGAGGAACTACTGTAATGTCTTGGGGAAAAGCAAACTGGGAAAGAAAAGGTCCCATGGGGAAAGAAGGCCCAAGGTTAGCTTGGACTGGAGATGATGCAAGCCTTGGGCTAGATGGCTCTGATTTGATTTTTGTGTAGGAAAAGCTTTGCTTAGTTGTGGCAGACTGAATTTCTGGCCTCTGATTTGGAAGGAAAAGGGGCGTCTTTTTTTCACATTTGTCAAGCTCAGTGTCAGAGCTTGCATCTTTAGTCTGCATTGCCTTTTGGCTTTGAGAACTATCATTTCTGCCCAGAAGGTCTGCAGTTCCCTGCAAAGTTTCTTCATTGCCTGCTGGAGAGTGCTCCGTATCACTCTCTCTCTGCAGTTTGTTGCCAGAGACATGCAGATCTTGGTGCTGTAGCAACTCCCTCTGTGTTTGGAAGCCGAAATGGCAGTGAGTACATCTAAAGGCAGCTTGCGTGAGATGTGAGAACAGATGCTGATGGAAGTTAATCACAGAGTCGGCGGTGTAGTTGCAAACTGTACATTTCAGGCTAGAACCAGAAGGAAGAAATTCTTCCATTTTTACTCCTGTGAAAGCATAAAATAAAAATATATATAATTAATTAAATTTGTCCTCTGTAATATAAAATATTTTATTAATTTATGTTGAAATCATAAAGCACCATATTACAGTATAAATGGTAATTAATGAAAGCTCAGAAAAGTTTCTTGAAGTGAAAATTTAAATCTGTTTAAAAGCCTGGCAACACCAAAAGGAAATTGCCTGTGGTTGGTATGAGCAAAGTAGCTGCTGGGTGAAGCTCTGTAAGGAAGAGGGCTTTTTCTCAGTAGAGTGCTACCACCAGGAAGGTTGTCCTTGTTCATTCCCCTACATTACTTTTGATTATGGGAACAGCTGAGGAGCCTTAGATGTGAATCTAAATGAAAATAGTACGTTAATATAAAAATAATTCCATCATTCTAATTATTTTATGATTATGTGCTAGAATACGATTAACATTTATTTTGCCACTTAATGTCATTTATATAGTCCAGTCAAGCTGGATCTAGAGATGGAATTCTTCACTACATTTCTTTTTGAGGGTAGCAGTTTCTTCAATTTTCCTTTCACTAAGCACTTAATCTGTGCAAAATCTGCATTTGATTGCTTTGTGTAGAAAACACAATTTTCTGCAAAGTAAGCAGCATTTTCTGAGTAAAAAATTCTACTGCAGAAAATGGTTTTATATGCAAAAGTGCTGTTTTCTATGCAAATCAATCATAAATTCCCAAATACAGCATTTTCTGTGCAGAAAACAGTCTAGTCTGCATTGATAACTGTATTTCAATACAGAAATATTAATGCGTTCTGCAAGGAAATGTCTCCAGACAGAAATGCAATTTCATGTGCACAAAATTGAATATTTTATTTAAATTAGTAGGGATTTTTATACACTGCTTTTATGTATATTTGTTTTATGTTATTGACACTGCTGTTTTATAAATGCCTATGTATTTTATTGTACTTTTAAGTTTACAACATTAATACGAGCTTTTGTAAGCTGCTCTGAGTCCCTTCTGGGAGATAGTGGGAGGATATAAATAAAGGTATTATTATTATTATTATTATTATTATTATTTAATTAAAATAACATTCTAAGTGCAAAACAATCATGTGCAAATTTTGCACAGATTCTTACACAAACATCCAAAGATGTTTTATTTTGTTGTATATTTTGTTGTAAACCGCGTTGAGTCGCCAATTAGGTTGAGAAACGGCGGTATACAAGGACAGTAAATAAATAAATAAATTAATTAAGTCCACAATATTCATTAGCGTTTTCCAACATTCAACAAACATGTTTTTTAAACTATTTCCTGAACATTTTGAGATATTCTAGTTGAAACCTGGGTGTGTCTACAATCCGACCATGAACTGTAATTACTTTCTTTTCTTTTTTTCAGCACTTTCCCCCTGTTCCTTCCAGGCCCCTTCCACACAGCTGTATAAAATCCACATTGAACTGAGTTATATGGCAGTGTGGATTCAGATAACTCATTTCAAGGCAGATATTGTGTAGTATCTGCCTTGTTATTCTGGGTTATATGGTTGTGTGGAAGGGCCTATAGTCTCTTTCGGTACAGAAGATAAACTGCAGGCAATGTAGTAGGTCCCTTTTCATCCTTTTAGTTGGCAGTAATGGGGTAAAGAAAAGGCGGTCATTTGGGTCTTTGCTCAGCAGCGTCAAACTGACTTCAGTGCAATTGGACAGTAGAGGTACCCTCCTGCTGCCAAGGACACTTGGAGCATCCCTGTTGGGCCACAATGCAGGCAAAAACAGAATTCTCCATACTTTTTCTATCCTACATTTGTGTCTGTTAGAACCATCCAGAGAGGGAGACCCTCGAACTACCAGGACGAACATCTTGTCAAGCATTTTTAATAGTTTTTGAGTTCTTTGTTGTTTACTTTAAAAGTGTATTTCAGCTGAGATTGGGAGTTTTCTTTTTTTGGGGGGCGGGGGGAAGCAGGTCCAAAGAGTTATGCTGAAGTCACATCTAAATGATTTTATGCAGCCCATGAGCTATAGGATTTCTGTTATGGTTCAAAGACCACAAATATGGAAGTCCCCATCACAAGGTTACATTCACTGAACTTTAAGTCCTAAGATTTAGATAAACTTAACAAGCATCTGGCACAACACATTTTGGCCTATATAAACACATTATTCAGATATTTATTTCAGAAAAGAATACAACTTCCATGAAACTTAAATTCTGAGAAAAGATAAATAATATAAGTACTAGAGATATGTACTAGAGATGTTGAGTTCAATGCATTTTACAATTTCTCTAGGGCACAGTATTAAAACTTTTGGGGAAAGTGTTGAAAGAAAAGCTGACTCCAATGAAGCAAATATTTCACATACCACTGTGAGAATTTAGATGCATTTCCAGGGCTCTTGCATTAGAAAAGCTTTTGGTGCACTGTGGAAAGGGGCAGATGCTAGATATCTGCTGCATACTTTCGTCATTCTCCTCTGATAGCTGAGCTCCTTCTCTTTGCCTCCCGCTGCAGTAGTACATGAGGTGAGCCTGCAGATTTCGCTCACTCCGATACCAAATGCCGCAGGATTTGCAGGGGAATATATCCTCTATGAAAAAAAAAAGAACAGGTGCAAATAAGCCACAGTTTATTCCTGCCGACAAGTCTTAGTGCAACAAGTTTAAGCTGTTTGATCTTCTTATTTTAAAAATACCCATTTAGCCACAGGATGATAGCACAACACACAATTAATAAACAAGACATATAAGATGAAAAGGAAACAGGTGTGAGAAGTAATTTACTTGTTTGTTTGTTTGTCTGGACAAATGCCACACAGATACATACTTCTTTTGTAGTTTTATTTTAAACATCGCATTGGTTTGTATTTCTTTTTGAAAAAGTTTCCCTTGTTCCCATAACACATATTTCAATTGTTTTGCTTCTCTCAAAATGGGAGTGATTAAGGAAGGGAATAATGTTGTGTGCCAAAACTGTGTGCTTGCCATGGTTGAAATTATGTCCTTTCCTCTCCCCAAATTTGTCACAATGTTAAGCTGGGTGATGCTTTTTTTAAGCCTGAGAATATATTAAGGGGTAGCCTCAATACCATCTTGATTGACCACAGTGTAATATTTGAGACAAAATGTGACTCTAACATCTTCATTTTTTACCCTACTAAAAGGATTGTTTCATTTTTAAATGCTTGCCTTTAAATAACTCCTTGTCTTTTGAAGCTGAATATAACACAATCCAATATGTCTCTACTCACATGTAAGTCCCACTTACTTCAGGAGCATGCTCATACAATTGCCAATTAATCTTGATGGAAGTGGGGTTGAGAAGGCAGGGAAGGAAAATACAGTCTCATTTTTTTAATTTTTATGGAGGGTCAGTTCAAGATGTGCCTTTTCAAAACTAAACGCTGTCCTTTTTTTTTATTTTGACAAAAAAAGCGGTCGGTAGACTAGCTTAGCACATGGTGATAGCAGCACAAATATTGTGTGCAGAATATTGGAAAACATCAAAGATCCATCTGAAGTCAAATTTTCAACTGACAAATGGGAAGTCAACTTTTTAACACACATACAAATATACACAGAGAATGACTGAGAGGGCCAGAGAAAGAAAAAGTGAAGGGTAAGTATGGGTGATAGTTTTTGTAGAGAAGTTAGGTTTGTATCCAATCGGACTTTTCCTTTTTCTTGTTTATGTTGTTAGGTGTTTTCTATATTTTAGTTATCAATGCATGTATGTCTTTAATACATTTAATAAAATATGTTTTTTAAAAGTGATTGCTGTCATCTGCAGTGCAACTTACTCCTTCTTTCCTTCAGAATGTTCCTATCCTATCCTGATCCCTCCTATCATGGGAAAAGCTAAGAAGGATCCTTTGTATGCATGCAATGATTTCAGTACCAAAGGGCTCTCCTCCTTGGGAAACAAAAGCAAAGGTGGATGTGAAAGCAACTGAAGAAGTCACAGTGTGGATAGTTCCCCTTGATGGCCACCACACATCAACCAAATAATGTGGCTGAGGAAATAGGGATGAAAATAATTTGCTAACAAGGAGGAATCTAAACAATATAGAAAGGAAACAAATCAGAAATAGGATTGTAGACTAAAACACACACCCAGCCATGCTCTGAACTAATGTAAATTGTTGTCTTCACAGTGCAAAAGAAAATGTGGTGGTGGTAATTGATAGCTCTAGATATGTATGTGCCTCATGCAAACCACAAACACTAGTAACAGCAGTATTGTACCAGGCACAGATTATGTCACATTGACTCCACATGAATTCATCCTTGGTCTGTTTTAAACTCTCATTTAACTTCAACTGTTTACCTAGAAATAACATATCTTCTAGAAAAATTACCTGGCACAACAGAAAACACCTTGTTTTATAGTCATGAATTATAATTTCCCTGGTAGTATGATTAGGGAACTAATCAGAGGAACCCATATAAGAGAGCTTTGTGTTGCTCATGTCCCTAGGAAACTACAACAATTGTTCACTGCTTGTTAAGAACCGTTGAGTTGAACAAAGGAACAGAAGAATTTAAAATAAAGCATTTTAAAGACAAAATAAGCTACATATAAGGTATAGTAAAATGGCAACTCATTCCAGAATGTCTGGTGGAACAAAAAGTATTTGCCTGTCAGAAGAGAAGTACACTTTTTGAGAGAGTGCAAAAGACCTCAACTTGTGAGTTCCTTTCCAGAAAACACCCTGTTCCTTAAAATATACCTGTTTTTAAATAAATAGTTTGTTCAATTGAGAAGTCACATCGAAGAGGCATAATCTGCGCATAATTTGCACGATGTATCCTTTATTCAAAAAAAATCTTCAATTATATATATATATATATATATATATATATATATATATATATGAAGAGGCATAATTTGCTTTATTTTATACATATTATTGGAATCACTATGTGTTTGATGTATTCCTTAATGGAATGATATATCAAGATATATCAAGTTTCTCAGAAGTGTCTGAGAAAGCTCAACTCAGCAAATGTCCCTAAATAGCATCCTTGTAAACTGAATGTTTCATTTTGTACAGTACAGTGAATTGTTCACTTGACAATATTTGTGTTTGGTTTGGAAATTCCTGTAAGTTGAGCTATATGAAAAGTTTTCAAGAGAATTTATAGTGTTAACTCATGCTGAAGAAGAAGAGAAGGAAAGGAAAGGAATGTATTTCAGCTTTTAATAAACAGCAGCTTTGCCTATTACTTCATCAATATTTGTTATCCACATCCTTCAGATATATCAAAAATGATATTGCAGAGTTGTATCAATTGCTTGCACAATCCTTTTGTTGGCTCATGCCCTCTGAGAGTTCACAGTGGTGCATGAACATTAAAGAAATATCATAACGAATTAGAAAACTCTCCATATGTTTTTGATGTTAAACCTGTTAAGAGACAAATAGCACATATGACTGTGGCAACAAGTTCCTGGATTTACTACAGAATCTTTATCATGAAAATAGGATAACAGTGACCTCTACTGAAATGAATGGCATCTACCAGAAGTTACCATATAATTGCCCTGACGGACGTAGAAAATTCCTAGAGAAATAGCTTTTCTAGGAATTTTCTAGGTCCTTGAATATGACTGTATGGTAACTTGCAAGAACACACTTACAGAACCTATCTCGTTTGTAACTTGGGGGTTGCCTGTAGTTGAATAGTCCCAGAAAACTATTTCTTGGCTTCAAAGCATATGCAGATTCAGTTATAGAATAATAATATTGATCAAACAGATTGCTCTTCCTATGAGACCAGAGTATAACAAAGTTGATTTCATTAACTGTTTTCAGAGAAAATATGGTGTTAGTACACTCACTATTCACAATAGCTGTTGGCAGAATGGATGCCATGGCAGCTTGCTGAGGGAGCAACTGTATGGAGTCCAGCAATCGAGCAGGATACATCCCATCAGTAAGAGTCATCTGACTGGCCGCTTGTAATCTTGAGTCAAAATCCACAACAAAGGCAATGAGTTCCTCTCCCTCTGCAATGGCTTTTGTCGTTGTGCACCAAAGCTGGCCTCCTGCACACAAACATAGCACAAAAAAGGGAGAAACATTTAGTTTGCAACAATTATGGAATAAGAAGGTAACGTGCTGCCTTTTAAGTTGTATTTTTGCTTTGACAGAAGTGTTCAAGAATACTTTGAGGCAGCCATGATGAAAATATAGCTGGAAACTATACAAGCAATAGTGACAATTAATGACAGTATTACTCTGTAACCCTCTGTAACTCTTGAATGGTTTACAAACCCTCTGTAACTCTTGAATGGTTTACTCTCACTCAGACACAAGCATTGTTTTACAAACATGGCTATCATTATAAATAAATTATTTCTAAGCAGTTAATATTCTTCCTGAACTTTCTGTTTATTTCCACCACCCTGACCATATCTATATCTATTGAAGGCATTTTTGGCTGCAATATTTTTAATGCAATCTTTATTCCAACAAGCTATCTGAAAGAATCTAGTAGCAAAGACTTGCAAAATATAGTTAGGGATTCTCATAAAGACATTCTTAGATTTTGCTGGTATTTGCTATCATATTTCGGGGAGGGGTGGAAGCGGGACCACATGTAAGCATCACCACATCAGCTGCCAACCAAATCTCCTTTTTCAGATATGCCAAATATCTGTTTCATAAAACCTTCTTTCAATAGACTGTTTAAAAAGGGAACTTTCTTCAAAAAGTGAGATATAGCACAGAGCCATAGTTTAAATGTCACGTGGGGTGCATTAAAAAGAAAATTAACTATGCAAGTAATGCACTAATGTATTTGAATGTGATAGTGAATGCTCATTTATTTAACATGTTTAGACAGGGAAAGCACTTATATGGCGTTATCTCAACTCTCAGGCCTAGATACCTATCCGGTACAGTGATGGCTGGAATAATGTTGCATATTTTGTATAATATAAAGCTTTTTCTTCCACCAATTTTGTATATATAGCAAAAGCTATGTGTTGTATTAATTAGGCAATGGGGGAGAAAAAAACCACGACTGGGTACCAATTTTGATAAGTCATATTGCTATGTTTATCTTTCAGCATAACTGCCTTTTCAACTACACTTCATTTTTTTCCCTTCCTCAAAGAGATTACAGTTTTAAAACAACTTGTTGCAAAAATCTGGTGGAAGAGATAACAACAGTGTATGATATGCAACAGCTAAATAGAAGAATTAGGACATTGTTTTCAAGGAATCTTGGACAATTAATTAATCCAGTCCTATTAGCTTTCAAAGATGAGCAAACAAAACAACATCATTGACAGTATGTGCAAACCAAGGCTGAGCTCCCAGGTCTCAAAGTGATACAGAAGTCTGAAAGCAGAAAAAGTTTCTTCACATTCACCCTTTGCCAGGAATGCAGATGGATTTGGCCACAACCTGAGACCAAATTTATTGTGGGTATTATCATTTCAAGGTTTCCTTGCTTTTTAGAACTCAGAAAACCAAACCTTGCTTTCACACTTATAATGTATTGCTTATGAAAAAATAATGCTAAAACATTTGACAAATATTCTGAATTACAGTAAATAATAACAGACTAAAAATGTTAAAGATTTGCTTACTGTATATACTCATGTATAAGTCTAGAACTTTAAGTCAAAAAATGCTGTCCAAAATCTGGTTGATTTATTAGTGCACCTTAACTCTTATCAAAATAGTAACCATCCCTTTCTCTGAGCAGAGGCGTGAAAGACAAGATCTTAGTCTGTCCTTGGAGAACCTAAAAGAATCACCAGCTTCTCCTCTTCCTGCTCTGGCCCCACTTTTGGCCTTTTTTGAATTTCTGGATGGGAACATAGTAGTGGCCATTGGCCTCCATAGAATTGGAGATTTTCCTGTGGAATGACCCTCAAATTATCTAAGGGTCATCCATAATTTTGGCCCCCAAAACTGCCCTTGACTTATACATGAGGTCGAACTTATATACAAGTATATACGGAAATTTGAATCATTTACTTGAAATTTTGAATCATTAGGTTTGTAAATTTGGGGTATAGAGTGCATAGGCACAAAACAAACATATTTCTGGGTGCTATTTTTTTATGATTAAACTCTGTTGATGAGGAAGCTATCAAAGACTAAGATCTTCCATTCAGGAGGAAAGCATGAATATTGTGCAAGCAGAATTACATTATAGCTCCTATCTTGCACTCTCCAGGTTCATTGTTACAGTCTCCATATCACAACAATTCAGTGACTGGTGGAATGTGTATGGGAAAGGGTTAGATGGAGAGGTGTTTGGCTATGTCCCTCCAGGTAGATGCACTGAATTCTGGCAGTGTCCTTTGCAGCACTTGGAAGATAATGTCATTATACATCTGGCTATGGTGACATGGCTAGAGACTCTTCTGGTTTCTGCCTGCACTCTCCACCAGCCACTTAATAACTCTGGATTGGGGGCTGACCAGTTCAGCAGGGAGTCCTGGGGAAGACTTTGGTTTTTGGGGAGAAAAAAGAAGAGAATTCCAACTTTTGTAATGACAAAAAAAGACATAATAGGTATAAATTGGACCCACACTTTCAAACCTACATTTTCCCAGTGCTTTTCTTCATTCACCCACACTCCTTTTCCTCCTACTCTCACTGCCAACACTAGCATAATGAGGCCAACATACTTCGCTACCAGGATTTTGGCCCATAAAACCTGCAAATATGCAGTGAATGTATGCTTATTGCTGGAAAATATTTTTTCTTAAGTTTGAAATTGTCATAAAAAAATATCCATTTCACACCTCCAAAGATATACCAGATGGAAAACAAAGTGCATCTTGCTTAGAAATCTGCAAATTTGTAATGTTTTCATTCCAAGGTGGAAAAAAAATCTTGCATTTGATAAAGCAAGTACAAAATGAAAATACAGATGGATTTCAAAGAAGCACAACACAATCGGGTCTGAGAGGTTTCACAAATCCTGGGCAGTTAGGAAAGAGCATGTAAAATATTTCCTTTAAACATGTACTACTTAATTCCATAGAAGTAAAACTATACTACATAGCAAAACAATTTCTTAAATTACAATCCTATTTTTCTCAATGACATATTATGGTGAACTCAAATAGTCTTGTTAATGCTAATTACACTCATGGGGCAGGTCTTTTTTTTTTTTTTTGCATTGCTTATATATAAATAAGCCAACAAAAATTGAACATTGCCAGCTACTGGAGAAGACTACAGCCACCAATATTTTATTATTTTCTAGTTCTACCCATTTTTAAGATTTCTTCATTGCTACTTCCTAATCCCATCACAATCACCCTCTATAAGCAATAGCATCCACACCTCCATTCCAAAATATCTCCCCAAATCCATTTTTGAAATATATATTTTAGTGAAATTCTCATTTTTTTATTACAGGCAATCCCCAAGTTATTAACATCCAAATTACAAACAACTCAGTTAAGAAATGGGGTGAGACAACCGGAAGTGAGAGAACTCTATCCCAGGAAGGGAAATTCATTCCTGAAAGAGTTATCATGGGGAAAAGGTGTCTCATCTGAAGTTTTCCCACCAATCCTTGTTTTCACAACAAGCCACAATTCTCAAAATCCAATTATCCCAGGGACAGAAAGTTGGGTGAAATCTTATGGACACAGACAGCAAAAAAAAAATTCTGAACAGGGGCACACACAGCTGGAGTTACACCTAAAAATGTACGTGTTCTGACTTGCATACAACTTACATACAAATTTGATTTAAGAAGCAACCTACAGAACCTATCTTGTTTGTAATTTGGGGGCTGCCTGTATTTTCTCCTGTTCCATTAGTTCTTTTGAGAGTCCACCCTGCAAACCTACTGTTGTTTCCAAAATGAGACCCAGGCATTGTAATTGCCAATGGTCAAGATCAGGCTTGTAATTTAAAAAAAAATGTAAAACATTTAAAAAAATCTAAAAATCAGTGAATGACCAAAACTTTTTGAACTTTGGCAGGCTTAAAGTTGTAAATGTTCCCTACAAGTGTGCCATGTTTCATCCTGATGGCAATAGAAATGTGTTTCCCACCCCACCCCCCATTTCCTGGCAAGATGCACATAAACAATGTATTGTCTAAGGCTTTCATGGCTGGAATCACTGGGTTGTTGTAGGTTTTTCGGGCTGTATGGCCATGTTCTAGAGGTATTCTCTTCTGCCGTTTCACCTGCATCTATGGCAAGCATCCTGTGAGTTTATGAAACCTCACAGCCTCTGAGGATGCTTGCCATAGATGCAGGTGATACGTCAGGAGAGAATACGTCTAGAAGATGGCCATACAGCCCGAAAAAATTTACAATAACCCACTGCACATAAACACTTTAGAGGAATACGGGGTGGAAATAAGATGGGAAAGTGACAGCACTGAAAGTAATCAATTATCTGATCTAGGGAACAACTGCCTCTCCCCCTGCTCCCCATACCACTTGGGGCATTTTTTGGCCATTCCCCACTACCTTCTTCCAAATTTTACAAAGCTCTACAGCAAGGTGAGTGCAATGCACTTTACATTCTGCGGAGCCTATTTCAAGGCTTCCTGTAGCTTATTTTCAGCTTTTGCCCAACTTTGCTTAATGTCCCTTACCCATACTACAGTGCACTTTATTGGTTTATGTTATCTAACTGCCACAGTTTGAAGCTTCAAGCTGCATTACAAGTTCAGTGTAGATGAGCCCATGACAATGAAAGATGAAGATCTTCAGGGGAGTCCCTACCCTCTGTTCTGCCACCCTCATGGGTACAATTGGTGAGGACTTGAGAGCTTCTCAGTTGGTATGCCCAGACTCTGGTGAACTCCTGAAAGGTTGGACTGCCACCCTTCTTATGATCTATCCACGAGAATGTAAAAACCCTTTTATTCCAGCAAGCCTTCAATATTTTTTTCCAGAGGAAACAGTCTTTGTATAATGTGCTTGAGTGTTATTCATTGTTGTTGCTGCTGCTGCTTTAATTTGTTTTAACTGGTTTAATTTTTACATTGGTTTAATTGCTCTTTACCTTTTGTATGCTGTTAATTTTTAATAGGATTTATTTTAACTGTTGTAAACTACTTTGAGTCCCAAAGGATAATGATAATTATGATAACTACAAGAACAGTAGTGCAGTTATTTTGATTCTAGGCCCACAGGTATCATCTTTCACCTCTATGACCCTTCTTTTTTATATAAATTACTGCTTGTTATAGCAAATGGGAAGAAAGACCGGAGAAGGAACAGGTGGAAAGAAGCAAAGAAGCAAATCAACCACTCTGACCTCACTATGTGCAACCGCAATTTGAAAAAGGAATGGAGAATGCAAGTTTTCTCTAAAAGAAAGACTATTTTAGGATTCCTCTTCCTCCTCCCCCACCTTTAATCTCTTTTGTGCTCTATCACTGTATAATTGCATTTTTTTTCCAGAAAAGGTCAAAAGACAATTTCTTTTAAAATAGCTATGTAAAAGAAGGCCTGGACGGTCTGTTCCTAGTATTGTTTATGATCCAGGATCTTGTGGAAAAAGATCTGGCTTGTAACAGGAAGCTTAAAAATGACCTTCATAATTGCTGTCAAAACTGCTGTGCGTTTCCCTGTAGATGTTGAAAGCAAAACATAGAGCCCCCGTTCAAGTTTATTACATTTTGGAAATTCATACTTCTTTTGCAATAATCAGTTGCTTCCAATATCACTCAGTTCTGCTGATTTTTTCCCCCACGTGCTGTTTTTTAATATTTACGAAATCAGCGCCTGCAGAATGTCTCCCGGACCTCAGCCGATAAACTCTAATTAAGATTAAGACAAGTCCTTTGGAAAGGATCCCATCATTAGCAAACATGATAAACACAACAAATACTCCCTTACTTGTCAAACCAGAACTATTCAGTAGCCTAACAGTATTATCTGTTGCTAGGCTACAACACTGACAAAAGGCTTAGTTATATTGTGTGGCCATACCTATTGAATACAATATAAGAAAAACATATTTCATGCAACAGCACATAGCTTCAGACATAGCATATGAAGTTCATGTTTTCTTACAATGTCAAAAGTTATGTTAACAACAACACATTCTGTTGCAAACAAGTTGTTAAGATGTCTGATATTTGGACTATGATTTCTAATTTATCCCTGTGGTAGATAAGATTTATTTTGTAACCGAATAAAACACACGTATGAGGGAGTTGTAAAGCATAAACCTATATAGGAGTTAACTGAAACAGAAAATCCAACCCCTCTGGAAAACTGAGTCATTGAAAGTGTTACTCAGAGTTGCT
Organism: Anolis sagrei; assembly: GCF_037176765.1. Taxonomy (NCBI): domain Eukaryota; kingdom Metazoa; phylum Chordata; class Lepidosauria; order Squamata; family Anolidae; genus Anolis; species Anolis sagrei. Next base: position 28,550,490 of record NC_090024.1, read on the forward strand.
GAAACCTGCATACCCTAATCAACACATTCAAAGGTAAAGGTATCCCCTTGACATTAAGTCTAGTTGTGTCCAACTCTGGAGGGTGGTGCTCATCTCTATTTCTAAGCCAAAGAACCATCATTATTCATAGACGCCTCCAAGGTCATGTGGCCAGCATGACTGCATGGAGTGCAGTTACCTTCCCGCCAGAGCAGTACTTATCGGTCTACTCACATTTGCATGTTTTTGAACTGCTATGTTGGCAGAAGCTGGGGCTAACAGCGGGTGCTCACCCCGCTTCCTGGATTTGAACCACTGACCTTTCGGTCAGCAAGTTCAGCAGCTCAGCAGTTTAACTCCTGCACCACCGGGAGCTCCAATCAACATATTAGAGAACTATGAACTCAATAATTGTATGGTGGGTAGGTACTTGAACTGCAGCTATGGCCACAGCTCAATATAAGAAGTTGCAGTTTCAAAGTAGCTTCACACAGAGCTGAAACAGGCTTAACCTTTGTGATAAAGTCTAGTTCAAAGAGGTATAATTGCACTATAGTAGTTATGCAGATAATTTAATATTAGTGTTCCACCACATTATGTGTTTGAAATAGTATTCATACAACCCACTGGATGTACTAGCAGTCTTTCCCCCATAAAACCACCACAAGTCTGGTGTTTTTTGTTTTTTGTTTTTTTTTTTTGTTGTTGTTTTTTGCAAGCCTGAAAGCTCTTTTTTTTTTTTTGGCATGCAAGTGTTTCTCCAATGACCCTGCAGAATTCTCCCCAAAAGGCAATGAGGATCAAATACACTCTAGTCATTACTGATGATATTGGGTGGATTTACACAGACAGATAATCTGGAGTCGATCTGGCATGGTGTATGGTACCTGAGTATGAATCACACAGGGATTCTTCCAGTTGATGTGGAGACATGAGGTTTGGCGCTGCTGGGCGGCCACCCTGCCTATCCCCTGCCATCTTCCATGTCACATCAGTCTCCGTCTCTTGCATGAGACTAACTTATCAGCTGCCATCTGGAAACATGGGATACCAGTGAGGAGAGTTGTGGCTGGTTCCATTTCGAAACTGGCCCAAATGTTCTGGATTCTGGGTAAGTGCAGGGCAAAACTACATTAAGGCAGCCTTGCCCTATACTACCCTGGATTAATTCCATGTGTCATTTGGCCGCCATGGAGCTAATCCAGCTGTATACCAATCTAAGTGGTCAGTGTAGATGTGCCCTCTGTCAGCAGCACTTCAAATACCCTTGTGATGTAAACATGCTAGATTAGAATGGGAAGCAAGTTTAGTAATGTCACCTTACTGCAATAAATGTTGTTAGTGAATGGAACTTTGCAATTTTGGTTCTATATAAATCACTTTGCAAGTTGCCTCCCTTTCCATTTTTCTACCCTTTATTTCCTTTAATGTATTTTTGGGCATATAAGACTACTTTTAAACCTAGGAAAATCTTCTCAAAAGTTGGGGATCGTCTTATATGCTGGATGTTGTCTTATAAGGCTGATGCTAAAATTTCTGAGCTGGACTGGAGATAGCGGGGGGAGCTCAAAAATGGTAACACTCACATCTCCACTGTATGTGGCGACCATATGAAATCTGCAAGGGTGGCACTGTATAAGTATGGTAGAAGAAAATCCACTCACCAGGATTTGTGGAAAGAAGTGACAACACAGTCCCGATTGCGAGGTGAGGGGTGGCCTCACTGGGAAGGTATCAATGAAGGGCAAAGCAAGCTGCAGATGTCTGGGATGCCCAGGGTATGGAAAAATGAGAAAAATATGCCTCTTTCACCTGTTTGCCCCACCCTTGTATCCTGTTACTGTATCTTTTCCCCTAAGAACTGCAGTGAAGCAGCACAGGCGTGCATGTGCGAGATCTGAGAGGCAGAGAAGGAGATATGGTAATAGGAAAATTACCATATTGAAATCAAATCTGATGTTTTTAAAAATTTGTGCGTTGGAAGAGGGGTGGTCTTATATGGCGAGTATATCCCAAACTCTACATCTTAACTGGAAAAATTGGGGGTCATCTTATACACTGAGTTATCTTATACACCGGAAAATACAGTATATATAATACAACCAATAATTATTGGTTTTACAAGAGTATTCCCTGCTGACTCTATTTGGGGAGCTTTGCTTCAAAATCGCTAGTACCATATGGCTACTGATTTGTCCCTCAATATGGCTTTTAATTTCACCAGCTCTCCAAGAGCATTGCTAAAAATAGTTTAACTTTCCTCCTAAGACAAAGGCAGAGGCAGAATGCAAGACGGCAAAGGTTTTCCTGCATTTCGGGTCTCTTTGAGAAGGAGGCAGTAATCCTTTTGTCTCAACAACTGGGTAGATTCAAGCTCCACCCAGGACACAAAGTGTTCTTTGTTAAGCCATTTGAAACTGGATACTTGCCATGCAATCATATGATATCTTGAGGTTTACTTTAAAGAAAAGTTGTTCTCAAAATTCTCTTTGGCTGCTAACAAGTCTCAACCCACAGATTACTGTGCAACCAAGTTATGCACCCCCCCCCCGCCTGCCGCCTCACATTCCCCCTTCTGCTTCTAATTTGTGTGTGTAATGCCTTCGATTGTCACTGCAGAGCAGCAGAAGTGTCCATTTCCTGTGTACATATGTTTCCGTGAAGAAGGGTCAGGAGACTATCAGAGCTTATTGAATCGACAATTTGCATTAGTCTGCAGACTTAAAATGACACCCGGGCACAGCCAGCCTTGCTGCTATCTGAATAGCTTATATTTTGTGAAAGGGTATTTTAAAATATAGGCCTGGAAAGACTATCTTTGTTTGCATTCGTCTTTTATTTTAGGCATTTAAAGAGAAAACCCTAAATCAGATTTTTTCCCCCCCTCCATTGGGGAAGCTGTAGGTATTGATTCAACTGCATAGAATAACTTTGCAGTGCTGGAGAATGTTCCCATGAATGCTTGCAAGTTCGGATTTCTGGTTTTTTGACATTAACAGAGCGCATATATCTATACGTAGCCACACTGTTTAATATGAAAAAAATCTAATAAATTTAAATCCAATACTGTTGAAATTCTTGACAGTAGGGTAGTTCAAGGAATAGAACTTATAAATTATGTGTGCCCCTTTTTTGAAAAATGCTTTGGAGGTTTCTTTGTGCATTGGCAAATACAGTAGGAATATGGGGTATTGTGTGGTTCCTTCTGCACAGTACCTGATAAAAGAATAAAGAGCTTTGACATATTCTTAAAACAATAGAGGAATTAAAGAGAAACAATGGGCCAGCTGCTTCATTAATACAATCAAAAGAGAGCCCAGCACAGAGGAGTCCAGATAATTAAGCACTACTCTTTTAGACCTTTTTTTCTGTAATAAAATTGCTTAAAATTATTAACTACTTCACAGTTGTTAGATAGATCTGTGCACTTGTTTATTTGGGTTGATTAATGCCTTTTCAGTATTCTCCAACATGCCAACTCATGGTTTATACAAGTTTTGAATAAAATAACGTTAAGAATAAAACGATAGGGATCTGCACCATACACGGCAATAAATCAAAAGCATTTTGTGAGCAGTCTTTCCTGTTGCTAAACAATTTTCAACATTTTGTACTTGTTTATGTACCTCCTAAATGTTGGGTAGGACACCTGTTTTCTTTTCAGCATTAAACTGAAAGATAGCCCATTTACACAAAGATTTTAAGCTCTTGTAAATTTACAGTTCTATACAATTAATGGAAAGCACTTGCAGAGTCATATGAGGATTACTGATGTTATATCTCAGTACCGTAGAATCTCGCTTATCCAACCTTCGCTCATCCAGCATTGTGTATTATCCAACACAGTCTGCCTCCCACCCGGATCCACAGCTGTTTCAATGCATTGCGAAGTTTTGGTACTAAATTTGTAAATACAGTAATTACTACATAATGCTATTGTATATTGAACTGCTTTTTCTGTCAATTTGTTGTAAAACATTATGTTTTGGTGTTTAATTTGTAAAATCATAATGTAATTTGACGTTTAATAGGCTTTTCATTAATCCCTCCTTACTATCCAACATTTTGCTTAACCAACGTTCTGCCACCCCTTTTATGCCTTTAATGGCATTGTTTGTATCTCACATCCCTGATGGCTATGATATGTTTAATACAATAGTGCAACACACATAACACTTTATGATTTTATATGTCCAGAAACATGAAGCAAAAGAATAAATGACAAAATAAACTGCAGAGTGAAATGCAGTCCAACTCTGCTGAAATGCTTTGTGGTAGAATCTACTTTTTTCATGCTTTAAGAAATTTCCAAAGTATTATTTTCTTATCCTCACTTTATGGGTGCATTGCAGAATGACTTTAACTGCCATGGCTCAATGTTTTCAACCTTGGGATGTGCAGTTTGGTGAGGCACCATCACTTTTTGGCAGAGAAGGCTAATGGTCTTGTAAAACTTCAACTCCCATGATTCTGTTGCATTGATCCATGGCAGTTAAAGTGATGTCAAGCTCAATTAGTTTTACAGTATAGATCAGGTGTGAGCAAACTTCAGCCGTCCAGGTGTTTTTGACTTCAACTCCCACAATTTCTAATGTCTGGTAAACTGGGTGGCATTTCTGGGAGTGGAAGCCCAAAATGCCTAGAGAGCCAAAGTTTGCCCATGCCTGGTATAGATGCACCCAGTCAGGTACATAAGGTCTTTAGCAAAATGGTAAAGCAGGAAAATCATATATTTCAGCACCAAATCGATAAGGACCTTTGCATGCATCTATGAGACTAACAAGCTTATTATACAGGCTAATTTTCCCATTGTACACCAGTTCCTTTCCCCTTTTGCCATGGAGCCCATTACATGGCATATATCTACTTCTGGCGGGGTTCTCTGGCAAAAGGGGAGAGGAAGTGGCTACACTGCCACTGCGGCAACACGGGAGACTTTCTGTGTTGCATTTGCAACAATGGGGATAAGCTGTGTGGTGGATTTCCCCCCCGTAGGATAGGGCTAAAGGTAAGTCAGGTGATTGGGGCAATGAAATCTCCATGTCCCTGGCAGGACCCCACAGATTCACCACAATGCATGGCAAATCCCAACATTAATGTGATAAGGTCCTGTGTATAAAATGTGTCAGGGATTTAGCTCCTTTTCCTTGCCCAGTTCTTCGTCCCAAATACTGTTGCTTCAGCCATTTCTGACATATGGAGACCTTAAGGTGAACCTTTCACCAAGTTCTCTTGGCAAAATTACTTCAGAGGTAGTGTGACTTGCCGAAGTGGGTTTCCATGGGTGAGGGGGGATTTAAACCTTTATCGCAAGAGTACTAAAGCCCTGCTTGTTTTTACAGTTTTGCCACTTTAAACAGCAGCTTGCTTTGGGATATGCTATACAATTTACATTAATTTTTAATGAAGCAAGAGAAACTCCACCTCCCCGCAAAAGTTTGTCATACATTGCTAAGAAAGCCACACATCTGCCACTTTGCTAAGTCCTTTATTTGCATGAAAAGGATTGCTTGTTGAAAGAGGTAGTACTGCCCAGTCACCTTTCTTTTATGATAGTGAAATGTAGCTTAATATAATGAATGCAAACTCAAACTATCTGTTGCTAAAGAGGAGCCCGTATCTCTTGCCACGTGACTTGCTTTCTTTGAACTTTATTGGCAGCCTATCCTTTATGATTATAAGGATTTGAGTCTGTGTCTTTCAAGTAAGGGCTGGAGTGTAATAATTAATGTAAAGTTCCCCTAGATTGGGACACAAAATAAACTAAATCTGCGCTCAGAGGAAAGGAAAAGAATTCATAGGAAAATAATGTGATAAATTTTATTTGCCTTTTCCCCCTGATTGAGCTGTCACAGCTTATTTACCACTGGGGGAGATAGTTAAACTCATATTCTTAGAAGTTCTGTGCTTTTTAAGAGGCTTATAGGTTTCCTTCTGGGACCTTAGTTCAAATCCTGAGCTAATCAGAGTCAATACTATCTTTCTATTTTTTTTAAAGTGTTGGGCAAAATCGTTCCAAGAGGACTAGTGTCCAGAATATAAAACTATTAAACATCTGGCACAAATAGCAATCTTTGCTTTTGAATAGCTGAATGTTTAAAAAACCCATCCATCACTGTCCCCTAAATTTGGGCCTCCTGGTTGTGAGTTGAAAGAGAAATCCTATTGTGAATGAAGTCAGATGAAACCTCACAAATCAAACTTCATTTGCCTCACAATTGGGCTAAAGGAGCATTTTAACAAATTCCTGCTCATCACTAATCAAAACCACGTGTTTGATTACCTCCAAATCATCTAAACAGTAGTAGATATCACATTTTAGAATTCAAATTCTAAGGCCATAGACATGACTTATTTTATAACAATCAGAAGAAAAATCTATATACTTGTTACTTCTCTCTGTCTCACCTACCTTAATGGCTATATCCACATTGCCGAATTATACCAATTTCATACCACAACAACTGCCATGGCTCAATCTTATGAAATTCTGGGATTTGTAGTTTTGTGAGATATATACCCTTCTCTGTCAGAGAGTTCTGGTACCACAACAAACTACAAATCCCAGATTTTCATAGGATGGAGCCATGGCAATCCCAGTAGTGTCAAATTTTAATATGTTTTTAATTGTATGTTTTAAATGTATATGTTTATTTTATTATATGTCTGTTTTATATTGTAAGGCTGCTCCGAGTCCCCTTCAGGGTGAGAAGGGCAGGGTATAAATATAGTAAATAAACAAATAAATAAATAAATTTGCTATTGTTCTACAATGTGAATACATTATATGTATTCTTTCCCTTGTATTCTGTTTCTATTTTCTTGATTGATATTTTGTTCAAATATATGAAGCCTGTATTGTTTATTGAAAAAGTTAATAGAATACAGAACTGCGATGCTACAACAAACTATAAACTCCCAAAATTCCATAGGATGGAGCCACTGCAGTTAAAGTGGTATCAAATTGCTGTAATTCTGTAGTAGTTTCAATATCTAAGATACATTACTTATTTTTGTAAATGTTTAAAATGGAAGTGCCACACTATAGAAGTGTGTACACTATGTACACCATGCTCTCTTATGTGCTAGCTAGCTTACCCTGTGAACTTCAACAAAGATACTGAAAGAACAGACAAAATGAACAAAGAAACATTTGTTAATATGGAAAATGTGCACATCATCACTGATCTTTCCTATATAGGAATTCATTAGAATGAAACAAATGCTTTTAGTAGAGATCAGACTATTACTCTTTAAAATTTAAGGTTTTGGAGAAATAGATGTCTCTACCCATTTACTTTATTCTTTGCTGCACTCTCTCTTGAACTAACCTATAAGCACACAGTGAGCAATCTACAGGTGTATGGGGACTGTCTATCAGCCTCCCTACTTGGTCAGCATGATTTCTAAATGACCACGGAAGAGATGTTTGCATAGCCCTTCAGGCAAGCTGTCAAAAATAAAACTACAGCTGATAAACTGATTATAAAGCTGCTTAAGATTTTGCTTGTAAACAGAAGCATTTATCAACGAATAATTTGCAATAAACTGATGTAACTCCCAGCTGAGCCCCAAACTGTAATTGTCTCTACCATCTGCCTATTAAAATACCATTCTTCATCACCAAGCAGGAACAGACGGGAGAAAATCGCTAGCAACTATGTAAGATGTTGGCTTGTTATGAGTAATCTGTGCAAGCATCCTCTTCTTTGATTATGATGCATAAGCTCCATATACTTCCCTTGTTGCGTGGCAGTATCGTCTTGAGTGTAAAACAATTACACACAGACCCAAGGAAGAGAGGAAAGTCATGATGGGCTGCCTATCATAAGAACATTTATAATTTAGATACTCCCTAGAATGTTCTAAAAGAAGACCCTTTCAAGGGCAATCCTTGAAATTAAATATTAGCTTCGCAAAATATTTGTTTTCATTATCTTTCTCACGTATCTAGTAGAATACACCATATTCTTAAAATATTATGGTGATCTTTTTGAAGAGCCTGTAGGATTTGGGAAAGATTGCAACCCTCTTTACCTGCTAAAAAAAAAGGTAAAATAATTCTGCTCAACCTGATAAATGGTGTTTCATTACTAGTAGAAAGGGATTGTGGACTTTCTCATGTTCCAACAATCATTTCTAGACCAACTGCCAGAAGGGTTTTGCTTGTGGCTACACAGCTGGGCCAGAAGCACTCTCAGGTAGAACATGGGCTCATTCATAACTACCATTTAATGTGACTCAAAATTGTGAGGACCACAACATGTGTGCTACCAACACATGTTACAGTGTGGATTAAACAAAATACAGTGAATAAAAGAAAGTTGCAGAAACGTTTGAGTTAAACCCTTTAATGCACTTCAATAGATCCCAATGGATCCCAGATCCCAGGGTGAAATTGGCTCCACAGAGTGCAGAGTGCATTGTAGACACCTGCTCTTGCTGTAGAATTGGGGGGGGGGGGGGGGTGAGAGGGCTGCCGAAAAATGACCCAAGCACATGGCTGGCTAGCAGATGGCTAATTGGCCCCCTGAGAAGGGTAATTGATTACCTCTACTCCTAACCATCAATGTCCCTTTTTTCACCTTCTAGGCCTCTCAATCGCTGATGCACATCTCTCCTAGAACCGTAGGAAAAAACCCACTGAACAGTTCAAGGCCAGGTTCTGTGGTTAATATAATCACTTTCTTGGCCTCAAACCAGTTTCAGGCCTGGCAATCTAATCTCCCATGCAGTGAAACCAGTTCCTCCCAAATGGGTTCCAAGTTGTAGTATAGTGTCAGTATAAATGTGCCCTATGTTGGGGGTTGAGGGACTAAAGTTCATCCACAATCACAGGATCAGACCCTTCCTTCTACAAGTAGTTTTGATCAAAGTGCCTCAGTTCTAGCATTTCAAGTTATCACTATTCTGAATCCTTTAGATAGAACTCAAATTTACAGTCATATGTCAGAAAATGACATAAGCTGAGTGGGCATGGTATGTACTACTGTGTTTTATTGTATTTAAAAACAAAACAGCATCTGCTGGGCTTTTAACCAGATGTTGATTTTCTTTTTCTCCTGAAAGGTGCTGTAATGTGTTGAGGAACCTTTATTCACCAAATGAGAAAATCTGTGAATATTCTTTGCATCCCTATTTTTTAGGTATTACAAAGGACACAATCTATTTTGGAAGGCCAAGAAAAACAATGTCATTTGTGTGAATATTGATCTGTTGAAAAGAATCAAAGTTTTATGGTATGAATATAATCCTTGATTGTTTTTTGTCTTATACTTAGTATAAAATAACTAATGATCCTTTTGACACTCTGGCTGAGTGTGCTGGTGTTGCTGCTCTCCAACATTGGGAAGGGGGGCTCCCTGCCAGAAACAATTTGCCCCCAATTGCATCTCCGACAGCCAGATGGTGGGGGATGCTTTATTTCTCCTTGCATTAACTTTTCCAAGTGAAACATTTGATAGCCACAAAAAAAAAAAAAACCTTTAAAAGGGTGATCAATGTATTCCTTTTCCAAACATGGCAACATTCTTGAAAATGCACCTTAATTTTTTTTCTATATCTGTGATGCAATTTGTCAGTTCAAGTTGATTATTTTTGCTTTTGTTTTATAACTAGCTAACATGAAAAGCATGCTCAGACAATATTTCCCATCTTCAAAAACCATGCAAGAAATTAACCAAAACTTTAGAATAATGCCTTGCTTCAATGTGCTCTGAATAATTTCATCTCTATTGTGATAATCCGTTTGCATATGTTTAGATTTTAGCCATGACTTATCGTGGTCAAATGTGATCCGTTTGTTTAAAACTACCAGAATGTGGAGAAATAACCAGATTGCCTGCAGATGGCATCCTACGCATATTGTGAGCATTTCTAGTACCATATGAAAAGGGAAAGGAGGCATTATTTATTTAATTTAACACTACAGTGAACATTTGCATTGTTGCCTGTTAAGACTCATAGAAAGAGGTTTCAGAGGGGTTTTAAAACATATTTGCACCTTCAGGGCTGACTTGTCCTTTTTTCAGTAGTGAATTTTACACTACTTGTAGTTTCAGAAAAAAAGCAACAATGAATTAGAAATCACAGAGCAGAAGGAATAAAGGAATAAAACAATGGTATGTCACTGCTGGGATAACAGAATGGAAGGTATGTGATGTTTACATTTTTTTTTTAAAAAAAGGACAGACAAAACTACAAGGGAAAAGGTTCCAACAGGATGTCTCAGGTTTTAAATGGAAGCAAGTCCTATTGACTTCAGTGAAATTTAAGGTGTTTTACGATGCAATCCTATCTGCATATATGTGAGAGTAAAGCTCCTCTAAGGCCATTTGGATTGTCCTGCAAGTATATTTAATAAAACTGCAATGAATTGGAATTCACAGAACATCAAGAGAACAAGGAGAAAACACAGTATTTCACTGCTAAGATATAAAAATGGGAATGGAGATTGGGATCCTTCATTTTAAAAATTGCAATTTCATTTCATCTGCAAAAGTCACATCTATATTTATGTTTTTAGGCCAAATTGCTGGACTATAAGACTGTGTTTTGGATAAGGTCTAGGTTTTACTTGCAGGGCAGTGCAAATCTACATGAAGAAGAAATCTACATGTTTATTTGGAATCATTCCCAGTTATCTGTACACAGGATTGAAGCCTGAATCAAATAAACATTTCATATGATGTGTTTAGTTGAGCATATAATTTAGTGGCCCTTCAAAGTTGTAGCAATTTTTTGACCTAGAAGTCAACAAAAGCACAGTAAAGTCTCGCTTATAACCTTTACTCATCCAATGTTCTGTATTATCCAATGCAGTCTGCTTCCCGTCCAAATCCACAGCTGTTTCAATACATTGCAATGTTTTGGTACGAAATTCGTAAATAGAGCAATCACTATACTTACAGTATATTGAACTGCTTTTCTGTTGATTTGTTGTAAAACATGATGTTTTGGTGCTTAATTTGTAAAATCATAATGTAATTTGACGTTTAATAGGCTTTTCATTAATCTCTCTTTATTATCCAACATTTTTGCTTATCCAACGTTCTGCCGACCCATTTATGTTGGATAAGTGAGACTCTACTGTATATCTGAAAATCTAACTGCATGCTAAGATCAGAGATAGAATGAGAATGCTAGGTCAACTGCATATCCTTACCATCTTCATCACCTTCAACATGTCTGTTTGCAAAGAAGAGCCTCTTTTATCCATGGAGGTTCTCCATAAGATTTTAATATCATAATTTTCCAGAAATCTAATATCTGAGGGAGAATCTCCATGGTGCTGGCTCTCCCTTACATGTGCAAATGGTCATGCTCTGGGCAAAGCTCCTACATTAATTTCAAATTTTTAAAATACATTAAATCATGAAACCCAAGGCAAACCACCAGAGAATGCTAGGTGCTGTGGGTTGTATTTAGAGGAAGGCAATGGCAAACTATCTCTGAATATTCCTTTCCTTTAAAAAACCTATTAAATTCATAGGGTCGCCATAAGTTGACAGAAAACTTCAAGGCACATACTGCTATTACTGTCTCTCTTACAATAGTGTTTACCATCAGCATTCATCATCATCAACTGTCACTACTGTCACCATTATATGTTACCTGATTAATCTGGCCTCCCTTTTTATTAATTTGTCTATTAAAATATTTAGTATTGCAGCCACAGTAGCTTCCTGTTCAAAACAGAGTCCTAGTCTATCCTCACTATCTATATGATAGATATCAGGTAAGAAGGAGAAAATTTCGGATTAATTCTAACTGGATTTCTCAGTTTTTCCATCGGTATTATGTCCAGTCTCCATGTTAAAATAGGGAGGGGTAATTCTTCTATCTATTTTCTAGCAATTTTTTAAAAGTATGCCATTTGCTCATTACTCATTTTTGTATATCTGTTGGTATGTGTGTTCATGCACATTGTTCAAATATATTTTAGTCATGTCCATTTATTTTAAAATGATATGGTTTTATACCATTTTCCTCCTACCTCCATTGTAACATTCACATACATTCAGTTTTTAAATTGTGTTGCACTGATGGTTGTATTCTGTATGTATCTGTGTTAAATGTGTTTGTTAAATGTTTTGATACAGCCAATGGGCTAATCAATACAACATACAAACAGTCAGCCCTCTATATAAACGAATTCTGATCTACAGCTTGAAAACGTCCAGATTAAAATTACAAAAAGCATTCAGGAACTCTTTGCCTTAACTGTGCCTGGAAGTTAGTTTCCTGACTTTTTTCCAGTAGGGAATATTGTAAGTCCCACTTCACACACTACGTTATTGTGAAGAATCAGTAGGCATCAGATCAGTTGGCACCCCTTTATCTATAAAGAGCCCAATTAAAGTAATGTATGAGTTAGCTTTAATGACCTTAAGGCTTTCAAAAGATTGTACTGTCCATTGCATATCTGCTTATCTGAGAAATGGCATGTTAGTACTTAACGTGCTTGTGGCTAAATCCACAACGCTGCTGATACTGGCTGGGGGAGATTTGTGGACATTGTAAAGTTCACTTCAGTGAATGCCTATTATTAGAATTTCCCCCACTCTGAACACCAAAGGGAACGACAGCTCATATGTACCACAATATTTGAATTTGAACTGCTTGACGGCCCAATCCTATGCATATTTAGTTTAGTGGGACTGACGTCGAAGCAAGTGTGCACTGGACTGCAGCCGTAGTTCCACTGTGATTATGTTGCCTTGAATTCAGATTCTGAATAGCAAAATTAGTATCTTTTGCTTTCTGCTCTAATGACAAATCCCCACGCTTTTGTTCTTAAACATTTTGATTCCATTAATTTATTTTTTTTAACTTGCATTCTCTCTCTCATTCTCGACTTTGCATAAATTAACCCATCAGTGTTCATCTCAGCTAATGTAAAGTACATTTAAAAGAGGTGGGTGGGTGAAGGAGAAAATGAAAAGGGAAGGGGATGGTTTCAAACTGGCTGACAAAAGACTTCTTTAAGACAATATTGTTACATAAGCAAGGCCTGCCTTGTCTCTGCCGTTTGCATATAGTCGTGAAGTGCCGGCCTTTCCTGACAGGAAATCCTTATGAATGAAGTCTAGCTAACAGGAGAACTCTTTATTTCTATGGGGACAAGACAGCAGCACAAGTTAATTAAACTGGTAACACTGTGATTAGTTTCAATCAGGGATCAACTGAGGCTGGTGGTTGTAATGGAGTGTGTATTTTCCACCGACGTGAATAAGGACGCTTGTATTTTTTTTTTTTAAAAAAAGCAAAATCTTCTGCACATCCAGTACTAGCTGTGACAAAAGCATGCAAACAAGTTGGAAGCATAGAAAAAAAGGGGTAATCACAAAAACCCTTTTCAGCTCTTTTAAAACTTTTATAATCATTATTTGATCTACCTTCTTTACAGCACAGTGTTACTCAAAAGGCAATCACATTGTGTTCAGTGCTACTTAGTCCTGGCAAAGAGTACATAGGACTGCAACTTGAAGTCCAAGTCTCTGCAGACTTATGGCAACCTCATTAATTTCATAGGGTTTTGTTTTACTGAACTGTAATAAGCTAAAGATAATATGCCAGTTTGTAAGGCTACCATGGCTTTTAAGTATGCTAAAGGCAAAAGGCACAATTTATTTATTTATTTACCATATTTATATACCGCCTTTCTCACCCACAGGGGGACTCAGTGCCAACATACAAAAAAAGACACAACTTTGACTTGAAATCATTAAAATCATTTAACATAAGACGTAAACATTTAAATTGAGAACTTTGAAACTACATTAATGTCTCAGTTCTTGTGGGTTTTTTCGGACTATATGGCCATGTTCTAGAGGCATTTCTCCTGACGTTTCACCTGCATCTATGGCAAGCTTCCTCAGAGGTGAGGTCATTAATGTCATTAGGAGTGGCCAATGTCTTTTCTAGTCTCATATCTCTTCCACTGAAGTTGCTTGACATTTATTTGTTTACTGCATCATTTATTGACAAATTACAGCTCAGAAATGTCTCCTAGATTCTCACAGTGTTATATAGTTTCCATGCAGTAAAGATGAATCTTTTTAAAAAGTATGAAAAGACTAGAGAACAGAAGCATAGAAATGGGTTATTCCGGTTGTAATCCTAAACTCTTTTTGTCTTGAGCACTATAGGACTGATTTCTGAGCATAATTACATAGCATGATATTATTAGGATTGACCTACATCTTACGTTGGACATCTATGTTTCATACAAATCACATAGAGTTCCAGCTCTGAGGAAATAAAGAAATGCAATACAACACAGTCGGTATGTTCAACAACAAAAATACAGCTGCATATATTTCAAGGAGCCCGGGATATTTCATGATTATTTCTTTCTCACAGACATTGCTTTAACACATAACAGAAGATGACCATGTAAACAAGTAGATGAAGGGTTCAGTCCTGCTCCACCCCTTTGATGAACAAATTGGCAGCAGATATATTTTAAGAATATTGGGATGTACTACATGGATAGGATAGTTTATCCTGGGGCTGATCTGGATAGTTGAATTTTGGATTGAACCCAGGATGGTTCTTACTGCCAGGCCACTACAAAGGTGGGGAGGAGTCCTGACTGTCTAGTACAGTGGTTCTCAACATGTGGGTCACAAGGTGTTTTGGTCTACAACTCCCAGAAATCCCAGCCAGTTTACCAGATGTTAGGATTTCAAAGGGTTGAAGGCCAAAATATCTGGGGACCCACAGGTTGAGAACACTGATCTAGTAGTAATGAACCCGGAAACCATACCAGCAGAAACCTAGTTGAGAGGGGACATGATAACCATGTGTAAATATGTCCTAATGAAGATAGAGAAAGTTTGGTTTTTCTGCTGCTCCAGCAACTAGGAGCAATGGATTCAAACTTCAGGACAAGAGATTCCATCTAAATGTTAGGAAGAATTTCCTGACAGCTAGAGCTGGATGACCTTTGAGGCCTCTTCCAATTCTATCATTTTATGGTACCAATGAAATCTGTTTCCTATGTTTTCTTTATTTATGTGCTACATCTTGTGTGGTCACTTCTGGTTGTTTCTGCCACCTTTACAAAGTTCTGAAGAGACTTATTTTGCATAGAAGTATGGAAGAAATAGATCCATATCTGATTCTACAGCAAGCTGGCTTCAGGAAAGGCAAAAGCTGCACATCGCAAGTGCTGAACCTGACTCGGCACATAGAAGATGGCTTTGAAAGGCAGCAGATCACAGGAGCTGTCTTCATAGACCTGTCAGCAGCTTATGATATTGTCAACCACCGCCTCCTCCTGAGAAAAATGTATAATATCACAAAGGACTACCACATCATCTGCCTCATAGGAAACCTGCTATAAAACAAGAGCTTTTTTATTGAGTTCCAGGGCCAGAGAAACAGATGGCGGAAACAGAAGAATGGCCTGCCCCAGGGGAGCGTGCTTGCTTCATCCATGTTCAACATCTACACAAATGACCAGCCACTGCCAGAAGGGATGGAGAGTTTAATCTATGCTGATGATCGTGCCATTACCGTTCAAGCAGGGAGCTTTGAGATGGTTGAACAGAAGCTCTCTGAATCTCTAGGTGCTCTTACTGCCTATTACAAGGAAAACCAGCTGATCTCTAATCCATCTAAAACACAGACATGTGCTTTTCACCTCAAGAACAGACAAGCATCCCGAGCTCTAAGGATTACCTTGGAAGGAATCCCACTGGAGCATTGCAGCACACCCAAATATCTGGACCGTGCCCTGACCTACAAGAAGCACTGCCTGAATATCAAGCAAAAAGTGGGCACTAGAAATAATATCATACAGAAGCTGATGGGCACAACCTGGGAATCACAACCAGACACAGTGAAGACATCTGCCCTTGAGCTATGCTACTCTGCTGCTGAGTATGCACGCCCAGTGTGGAACACATCTCACCACGCTAAAACAGTAGATGTGGCTCTTAAAGAAACATGCCGCATTATCACGGAGTGTCTGCACCCTACACCACTGGAGAAATTACACTGTTTAGACCAGGGGTCCTCAAACTAAGGCCCAGGGGCCGGATGCGGCCCTCGCTCAGGGTCAACCTAAGTATGAAACTACTTGAAAGCACACAATAATAACAACAATCCTATCTCATCAGCCAAAAGCAGGCCCACACTTTCCATTGAAATGCTAATAAGTTTATATTTGTTTCAATTATTCTTAATTTTAATGATTGTATTGTTTTTAAATGTTTTTGCTCTATAAATAAGATAAGTGCAGTGTGCAAAGGAATTAATTCATATTTTTTTTCGAATTATAATCTGGCCTGCCAACAGTTTTGAGGGACTGTGACCTGGCCCTCTGCTTAAAAAAGTTTGTGGACCCCTGGTTTAGACGGTATTGCACCACCTGACATCCACCGGGAAGTAGCAGCCAATAGTGAAAGGACCAAGGCAGTGACATCTCCAGCTCATCCTCTGTTTGGATATCAGCCAGAACATCAAAAACTTAAATCAAGAAATAGTTTTCTAAGATCTACAGAGACACTTGCTGGAACACCTCAGCAAGCGAGAGTCCAAAAGTGGTAGGCTCAAACCCAGAGCCTCAACCAATGGCTGATACCAAATGAGAGACTCCCCCCTGGGCACACAGAAAACTGGGAGACTTGAAAGGCTCTGAACAGACTGCGCTCTGGCACCACGAGATGCAGAGCCAACCTTAAAAAATGGGGCTACAAATTGGAATCCACGACATGCGAGTGTGGAGAAGAGCAAACTACCGACCACCTGCTGCAATGCAACCTGAGCCCTGCCACATGCACAATGGAGGACCTTCTTGCAGCAACACCAGAGGCACTCCAAGTGGCCAGCTACTGGTCAAAGGACATTTAATCAACTACCAAGCTTGCAAACTTTGTGTTTTGTTTGTTTGTTAAAAAATGCAATGCAACTGTTTAGTCTGTCCCTGACACGATAAATAATATCTTGTGTGGTTTATGGTGGGACTGGCTGTTGCTCACTTTCTGCTTGCAAACAGTAACTGCTATGTTCATGATGTACACCACTCCCTTGCATTTCCCAAAAATTCCACTATTCCATCTTGTCTATACATTAAATGCTAGAAACCAAATTGGAGTTATTTGGAATTCAGAAAAAATTACTGATATTTTAAAGTATACAAAATGGTACAAAATATATTTGCAAATTTAAAATAAGTGCAGTATTGGGGTTTTTTTTTAGTTATGATCATAACTTAAATCAGCCTTGCAAAACTCCTAGAGAATTCCCAGTGCATGACTCAGTGAGATCTACTGTTTGTCTGCACTTTTCATGATCTGTTTAGATGCCCCAAGAAGTCTAGATGAATGACATCATGCTGCAATTGCATAAATGTTACAATGAATATTGTAAAGTCTAGGGTGAAGGAGAAAGAAATACTTTGATAAAGAGCCAAATTAGATGACATGATATGTTACTAGGGATCTAGATGGGATTTCGTCTCAAAATCAAAGCTAGATTCACATGGTGATCCTACACAGTAGTAAGTACCATTGTTCTCAGTAAGGCTTATCCCATTAAGTGCATGATGCATTTTCAGTGGATGGATTTTTCTTAGCAGCAAGAGAGAAAGGCCTTATTTTCCTTTCTGTGGGACTTGTGATGCTGAAAATTATCAGAAATGCAAATGATGATCTAGTGCATTTGGAGAAGGGGATGTGAAATTCAGGAACATCAAGATCTAATTTGGTCTTGAGGTGCTACAATGTGCCCAAAGGGGAACCTGAGAAGTGCCCCAGTTATTGCCAATAGCATTAATCTCTGTGAAGAGTTACAACAGGTTAATATTTTACAAATTAACCTGGCAAGCTTTGAGAAGTCAAACTCTGCAACAGATCACAACAGTGCATGATCTGCCCAAACAAGGCCAAAGAACAGCAAAGTCAGCTTTTAAAGTGAGTACAAGCTAACCAAATATACTCTGATCTGAAGTAATTTCTGACTCCTGTCCCTACCACACATAAGTCATTATATTCGTTCTCCCAATTTTTTATCAAAGCCATTTCCAACTTATTTCTGTCTGTCACAATAATATTTTCATGAGGAGTGTTGTATCCTAATTCCTTCATTTGAATAATACATTCATTTTTAATTACTGCAACTTGATCTCAGATTATTCAAATAACTGTTTCATTTTTTATGCTTACCCTGACCCCAGTGTATTTATAGGCTTTTATCCTTACCTGATACCAGCGTAATGTAATTATAGATTGTATTTTAATCATCTACTATATCCTAGTGAGTTTGTTTAAATAACTCCAATCCTGAGTCTTTTATTTCTATGCCTTTTAAAATTCTACAATGACATTCTCATTGCATAAAAGCAATATTTTTGTAGTTTACTACAATGAATGAACATTTTGCATGCATTGCTGCCCATGTTTCTCATTTGAATTTTAAAAAGTTACCACACACGGCACTCTATGTAAAATTGGAAAAAAATGACTTGTAAACTGGCACGACACTTTCTTTAATATTTGCTTGTACCTCTCCTCAAATAATGTTAGTATATAATAGGTCAACACAATTAAAACAAACAAACCAAAACATTTTATTCCAGTCACAAATACAAACAGTTCGTCATTTCTGGACAGCATATGCGCATTATGGTTCTGAGTGAAAGGACAGCATTTCATGTGTCTGTCCCCATTAACCTATTATGAACCATGACTAGGACAGGAAAAAATGTCAAATCCCTTTAAAAAAAAGACCTTGCTTTATCTCTTAATTGTAGTTTGAAACAGAAGTATAATAAGTTCTGAACCTCACATTTGGCAACAGGGGATGGCACTTTGCAACTGAAACCTAACTTTTAGGCAATACTCCTTTTGCTGGAAGCTTATGCATTTAAATAATTCACATTCACTGTTGCCATTGCATAACTTAATGATTACTAACTTGTTAAATATATAACTCCCTCTGATTCAGTGGGTCTCATCCAGTTAGAATTAACCTTTAAAGTTACTTGAGCTTACTGAAGTAAATTGATTGGAAACATAGATAAGAACAAAGATCATAATACAATCATAGTAAGGGTTTTTGAAGGAGGCCTTCCCCCTTTAGATCTATGTAGCATAACCTGGAGCCACAAGTGGTGCAATGGTTAAATCCTTGTGCTGGCAGGACTGCTGACCGAAAGGTCAATGGTTCAAATCCAGGGAGTGGGGAGAGCTCCTAACTGTCAGCTTCAGCTTCCCATGTGAGGATATGAGAGAAGCCTTCCACAGGATGGTAAAACATCCAGGCGTCCCTTGGGCAACGTCCTTGCAGACAGCCAATTATCTCAGTTTCTCAAGTTGCTTCTGACACCAAAAGAAAGCATAACCTGCTTTTCCTGCATGGCAGGAGGTTGGGCTAAATGGCCTAGGTAGTCTCTTCCAACTCTGTGATTCTGTGATTCAGCATCCAACACTTATGGACAGTGAACTACCCAAGTTTGATGCAAGGAAAATCTCCCTATTTCCTAACTTTGTCTTAGAAGATAGTGAACAATTCTCTTGGAGGAATCTAAAGTTCAAGGGCTGGATTGCCACCTATCAGGTAGGCTGTAGTTGTATCCCTGATTGCAACTCTCTCTCTTTTTTTTTTGACCATGGAAGTGACTAAACGACTTCTATGGTCACTTCAAATCCTACAGTTCTAAGAATGTTTAACTACCTGGTTCAAAATACGCAAATGCTCACCATGTTACCCTCAAAGGTATTACAAGTCAAACACCATTTCCCTAATATGCTCTTCTAAAGTGCTGCATGTGCACTTTTCATTCAAATCAATTTGGAAAATGATAAGACACAGCCATTTAGAACTCTAAAAATAAAAGGGTATTTCCCTCAACCATTTTCCAAGTAGGCTAATAATTGCTGACCCAATTCTAAATCAAATTGTATAGCAGTAGGAGGCAGTGTGTGATTTATTGAAAAAAACAGCAGCATGTTCCAGTAGAAATGTGGCAAGAGGTCCTCTAATCCATTTAAGAAGATCAGTAGTGGAGTCCTGTACCTCCTGGGAATGCAGCCCAACAGGGACCATAGAAGAGGTCTTTCTAAAACAGAGAGAAAGATCTGACCAGGGAGATAGATATCTCTCATTGGGATCTCCTTGGAAGCCCCAGAGGAAATTTTAGTACTGTCCACTATCCAGGCAGACACCATAAGGGACACTAGACAGAGAAGTATACTCCATTTTAGGGTGGGTGGGAGTTGAAGGAGGAAAACAATTTCCCCAGTTTTCGCTGGTTATTTTCCTTCACCACTTCCCATTTCATAAATGAGGGTTGTTTCCACGATGGCGACAAGGGTGGGGTGGGGGGGGGGGAATAACAGGAAAACAGGGGAAAATGTTTATACTCCTTCTATCCCCCCTCTCCCCATAAAATGACTATCTTTCTCTGTCTAGCACACCTTTTTGCCTCTGCCCGGATAATGGAACAGTACCAAAATCTCCACCATTCTAACCTGACACCAGAGCTCTGGACTCAAAGAAGGAGAAAAGAAGATACTTTGAGAGGTGTAGTTCCTAGTACCAGTGGATTAGGACACAAAAAGAAATCTATGATGGCCAAAGAGTTAGGAGGGAACAAGTTTAACAAATGACTTGGAATTGAAAAGGCAAACATTTGATCTTTCTTGTTTATACCTTGCATAAGACCAGCAAGTCACTAGATGTTACAAACACCTCTGGCACTGAACATAAGAAATGCCCAAAAAGCAATATTTAATGTATGGATCTTGGGTGTTTTTTAAATTGCAAAATGATTTATACTTTGAGATGTAAACATTCACCAGCTATCCTCAATAGTGAAAAGATCTTTTAAAGCTATATATAAACATAGTTTTAACTTTAGCTATGCATGAACATAGACATCAACTTCAAGAAAATGTATTCCTGAAAATATGGCTATATATTAATGTATATAGTCCATGCTTACAGCTATGAAATTACTCTTCCCTGTTCCCCTGTCACTATTTTTTATTTTACATGAACATTTCAAGTACACTAACTCAGAGAAACCATATAGTTTGCCATTGTAACATGTGAAGTGAGCCTGTACGTAATTTTGGTGTGGTAAAGAAGAACTCTCTATTTTATTACCTTAGAAGTATTATTTTAATTCTGCCCACAATTAAGTCTTGGAATTTTAAATATTTATATTCTAAGGAGAACAAAGCAATGTTTTTTTTATATATATAAACTCCACATCTTATTTTGGATCATGTGTAATCTATACGTCTTTTCAACATTTTTACAGTAACATCCCACTCATTGATTCGTGTAACTAAATTCTAGAAAACTTCTGTATTTTGTGCATTTAAATCCAAACTTCCTATGGAAGCAAATACTGTGGAAAAGCTCTGAAATAAACAGATGGTTAAAAACCCGAGGCTGTGATATTTTTTGAGAGGTGGGGAGGTGAAAATGAGAGCTAAATGTTCAAAACAAAATCACACAAGAGATGATATTCTCCTTTGTCATCAAGATAAAAACAATTGGCCAGATCAACTTTGGCACTACTGCCAACACAGACTCTACCCCAAACCCTGGAGCTGAACAAAAGCTGTTTTGCTGGAAAACAGCCATGTTCTTCTCTGAACCAATTCTTTTTTTAAAATAATAATAATAATGGAGCTCAAAACTACAGGCAATGAAGAAAAGCACCAAGAACGCAATGAATCAGCATTATATCTGGGAGCTAAAATCCTGAAGGAAGTTCTCAAACATGGAAAGCTATCTCTTCCAAAAGAAAGGAGCCCTAAAGGATGATAGGTAATGGGAGGGGAGAAAACACCTGCCTTACCTTAGGGCATATCTGTTTCCAATAAAAGGGTCCAAAGTAGTGTTGATTCATCTTCCATTTGTATTTCAGTCTGCCAAGGGAGGGCACATGGCCCAAACATATGAAGGAGTTTGAAATATCCCTTCTTAAATGATGGCACTTTTCATATTACCAGCTCAAAACATCCTAGAAACACCTCAATGTAATTCGTTTCCTTGTAATAGTTTCTCTGATGTGATTCATACAGATTTGGATCAACATTTGTTCATATGTATACAAAATTATGATTCCTGATTTAGCTAGTGAACCTTTGACAATACTGTATAATAACTCACATTTTAGTGAAATCACCATCTAGCCCATGTGTTACAAATATTCAGCAATTTTTCTGGCACCTTTGGTCTTCTGTTATTGACAAAATGACCCAGTTATAATGGAAATTTCAGGAACTCTGATCCCAGTGATATAGGTCAGCAACAATGCAAGGATTTGCATGGGTTGCTGTAAAAACAAACTGGGAGACCTAAAAATGTTGACCTGGAATAATAATAATAATCATCATCATCATCATCCCAGGTGACAGCAGGATTGCAGAGAAACAACTGGAAAAGCTGACACAATATGAGGATTTAGAAATCGAGCTGCAAAGACTCTAAGACAAACCAGTAAAGGTGGTCCCAGTGGTGATCGGCACACTGGATGCAGTGCCTAAAGACCCTGGCCTGCACTTAAACACAATTGGCGCTGACAAAATTATCATCTGCCAGCTGCAGAAGGCCACCTTACTGGGATCTGCATGCATTATTGGCCGATACATCACACAGTCCTAGACACTTGGGAAATGTCCGATGTGTAATCCAATACAATAGCCAGCAGAGTGATCTTGTCTGCTGTGGACTCATCTTGTTGTATTTCTAATAATAATAATAATAATAATAATAATAATAACAACAACAACTTTATTTTTATACCCCACCAACCATCTTCATAGAATCATAGAATCATAGAATCAAAGAGTTGGAAGAGACCTAATGGGCCATCCAGTCCAACCCCCTGCCAAGAAGCAGGAATATTGCATTCAAATCACCCCTGACAAATGGCCATCCAGCCTCTGCTTAAAAGCTTCCAAAGAAGGAGCCTCCACCACACTCCGGGGCAGAGAGTTCCACTGCTGAACGGCTCTCACAGTCAGGAAGTTCTTCCTAATGTTCAGATGGAATCTCCTCTCTTGTAGTTTGAAGCCATTGTTCCGCGTCCTAGTCTCCAAGGAAGCATAAAACAAGCTTGCTCCCTCCTCCCTGTGGCTTCCTCTCACATATTTATACATGGCTATCATATCTCCTCTCAGCCTTCTCTTCTTCAGGCTAAACATGCCCAGTTCCCTAAGCCGCTCCTCATAGGGCTTGTTCTCCAGACCCTTGATCATTTTAGTCGCCCTCCTCTGGACACATTCCAGCTTGTCAATATCTCTCTTGAATTGTGGTGCCCAGAATTGGACACAATATTCCAGATGTGGTCTAACCAAAGCAGAATAGAGGGGTAGCATTACTTCCTTAGATCTAGACACTATGCTCCTATTGATGCAGGCCAAAATCCCATTGGCCTTTTTTGACTCGGGCAGCTTACAAGGGACAAGCCCAAAAAATTACAAATAAAACACAGACAATAAAATCATCAGATAAAATATAAAGCAAACACAATCATAAATAGCATCAGAAACAATATGGCTGAAATAAAGAAACATAGATTCAGGCTCAATTAGTGCAATAAATCCTGAAGAAAGCCCAAGGAAAGTGCAAAAATCAGGTAAACAGGGGCTGAGGAATACTATTATCAAATGTGTTGAGCTAGATGGTAAGAGGGCCAACATAAGGTGCTGAACTTAAAGTAGGGACAGGATAGTTACCGTTCCCTGTGCTCTGGATACATGCTCCTAGAAAAAGGAGGAAAGGAAGGAAAAGTACCTTTAGGAGTAAATGGTTTTTGTTTTTGCATGAGCTTTCATAACTATAAAGCCACTTTTTCAGATACAGTACATGGTGATAAATAATAAATATGGGTATAAAGTATAGGTACACAGTTGTGGAGAGTGGGGTGGAAAATAATAAGGAGTCAAATCATGGTTCTTCCCCTAAATTTTCAAAGAGCTGCATAAGTTAATAAGAGTTTTTTTTCCAGATCCTTTTTGTGGTCAGTTATTCTTAATGTGTGGAAGTAGTAAATCTTCTTATCAAGAACCAGTTTCCTTTGGATCAAAAACTTATCAGGGACGATTCTTGTTACTGACAACTGACTAAAACAACAAACAGTAACTACTTGAATGCTTACATTGTCTCTTTTCTAGATACGATGAAAACATCAAATTAAACTAAAGAGAGAGAGAGGCAAAACTAGAATCTCTCCATTTCTGTATTTTAAAGCTGCATTTGTTTTGCAGATAATTTTGACCATAAAATTTCTTTTATATTAAGAAATCTGTGTCACTTTCTATTAGCTGTAAATTATCGACTGGTATACACCCTAATTTCATTTGTCACATTCTGTTGCATTGCTGCTCTTCCTTGTTCCCATTCTGTCATTCTGGCAGGCCCACTCTGCCCCAGGTATCACAGTACCACCATCTGCACTCGACATCTGTCTCTCTATTGATCACACGAGTTTAGCACTTGATCAAACAGAGCACGACAGTATACATCTCTTTTTTGCAATGCTGCCAGTTCCAACTGCTGCATAAAATCTATTGCAAATGCATTGTTTTAAGATGCAGTTTTAAGTTAGGTTCCCTTGCTTTTTGAACACCTAGAAACTGATCTGCTTTCCACAGTAAAGTGGCTTCAAGGCTTCATATGGCAGGGATAGAGAGGATAAAGGGTTTTGAACTAGAGAATACAAAGAGCAAGATTTAAAGGGATCAGTAATGTTGAATGCTGGTCAAACAACTAAATATAAATATTCAAATCAAATTAAATATCAGGAGACCCTGGTGGTGCAATGGGTGCTGGCAGGACTGAAGATCGACAGGTCGCAGGTTTGAATCCGGGGAGAGCACGGATGAGCTTCCTCTGTCAGCTCCGGCTCTCATGTGAGGACATACACTGGAATTTGATGCTCCAGTGTTACTGGGATGGTGAAGCCACTCTGGCTTTTACTCTGAACTTTGAATACACTATCCCAGATTCTGTGAGTCTACTTTGAGGGCAGTGTTCAGGCAGCTGATGAATTACTTTAGTTTAGACTGAATCTTGGAGTGCCCCCACTGGCCACTGTTGCTGTGGTTGATGGTGAAGAAATGAATCTACTCCAGATTGTAGTTCAGGAATAAAAGGAATGCTGAACCATATTTCCCCCACGTCAGGATCAGTCAGGAAAAGAGTGCATGGTCGGGACAGACAAGAAAACGAACAGTCCTATAGAATCTGGACCTAGTCATTCTTCAGTGTTGGCTCTTTTTTCAGCAAATTTCTTCTATAGACCCAACAGGTCACTCTTCTAGGCATAAATATATTGAGAAAGTTAATCTGCAATAATCTAGGAAGACCTAGAAATTCCTAGATAGGTGTTTTTTCACAATTAAAAAAAGAATTTCTTTATTAATGATTTCTCACTTTTATGGAGATCTGTTACCCTTACTCAGCTAACATGGAGGTCCGACTATAATAGACTATTACACTGCATTCAGGTCAAAGATCTACATCTTTTCTTTTTCATCCTCAACAAGCAACTTTACATTGGAGTTGGGTCTGGAAGCATGGGTGGCCTTAATTGATTGGTGGGAAGTAACAAAAATCAACAGATCTCATGGTCGTTTTCCAGGAATCTGATTCGATCATACCTGCTTTTTACTTTTAAATTTGCTGCCATGTTTTTTGAAAGGATGTGTAAGTGGATTATTGCAGATCATATACTCATATTTCAGTATTAGTGAACCTCCATATAAAAGGATGGCTAAATATCTTTAGGCAGAAATGCATATATTTACATGCATTATGGGAAGGAGGAAAAAGCAGAGTGACCACTGCTGGTGTGGCTGCCAATAGTGCAAATGGGAGGAGGGATTTTTTTTTGCAAGCAAGCAAGATGAACTCACCAAGATGTGATTGCTATGTATGGCACTAATGAGTCAAATACAGTATTCATGGAAATCTGGAAAGTATGGGGAAATAAGAGGATCCCCCCTCCCCCACAAATGTAGACATACCCAGAGTGTTTGTAAATGACCTTATATCTCTATGAATGGTATCTGTACACGGGGGAAAGTGGTGTGGTGTGACCAGGCTTTGGCTAAAGAATTCCCTCCAAGGATTTCCAGGTGACAAGCAGGCTCTAGAGATGAGAAAAAAACCCCACTCAATCTGTAGCATATTCACTATTTTTTCAAAGCAGTTTGAAAGCAGTGGAAGCAGAATAACCCAATTGAATTAAACCATACGCACACTTAAGCCAATGATCTAAACTATTTCTGAGGCTTCCAACTGAACTTTAACAAAATGAATGTATTTATTTATTTATTTACTTCACTTGTATACCACTTTTCTCACCCCAGTGGGGGACTCAAAGCAGTTCCCAACACAATGACAGCAAAATTCAACACCTCACATACAAAACCTAACATAACGATAATAACATACAATTATCAATTAAATCATAAAATGTGACATCATTTAATATTAAAACTTGGAATTAAAACATATCACTGTAAACAATTAAAATCACACAATCCAATCCAATAATAGGGTTTTAACTATGTATTTTTTAGCAAGTCCTGTGTCATGATTCTGTTCCTGTTATTTCTGTGTTTATGCTACCCAGCACAACAAATATGACATAGTTGCATGTGTATACAGAATTTAGGTCTGCCTAAAGATGGTGACAACTTTTGTTCAACACTTGTTATGGATAGAAAACCAGAAATGGTGTTGCAGCATCCAAATACTAGATACATATTTTAAAACCTCAATGGAGTGAAACCTCTGAAACAAAGAAAAATGTACAAGGAAGTACTTGATTTATAATGTATAGTCATCATCTTGTGAACCTATTGTCGTAGCATAAGTCCAATTCTATCCTCAAAGGGAGATGTTGGAGAAAGGTTAAAAGCAACAAATCCCACTTCTATGTCTTCTAATTTGCTTTGTTTACATTGTTAGTATATTACTTTCCATATATATCAAGGAAGAAAATGTCTATCAAGCACTTAAATGAAAATTGAAGAAGATAAAATCAGAATATCATTAAAAAACCTCTCAAAGGTTACTAAAAATCTAAAAAGCAAAGACCTTCCTAAAATGAGTATCCTCACACCGCAGTACATAACTGTCAAGGGAAGTGACAAGCGGATGTCTCTGGGCAGGGATTTTCTGAATGCCCAAATAAAGCCTTTAAGAATGCTTTCTCTCTCTGTTGTAAAGCATCCAACATTCTGAAACAAAAGCGAGGTTCTTCATGTCTGGACAGGTTCGTATTAGAGAAGATGGTCCTTAAGGATTGTGGTCCCCCAAAATCTATACTTTTACTATTGAGTCAGGTGAGAACCATCACATACATAATGGATACTTTCTCTTTTGTGTTCCATCTTATCTAAAATGAAGTGTGGTGAGACCTTTTTTGTGGAATACCCTCCTTGAACCTGACCATACAAGGTAACTATCAGCCATTCTCCAATATCTTTTTGTTCTCTTGGTCTATTTCAATCTGTTTTGTAACCTGGTTATAGACAGAGATGGCCTTGGGTGACTTGATGGATAGCCTATGCCACAAACTGGAGAGAGGAAGCCTGCACCGTTGGTTCTGCTGTTCTCTGATTCTTTTTGGAGCCTTCTCTCCATATGAACCTGTCTAAATAACACTATAATCTTTGGGAGAAGATTCCTCTCTGTCTATTACCTTCCAAGACCTTCTGGTAAGGACACAAGAGATAGGTTTCTTGGTGGCTATTCCCAAGCTATGAAACTCCATCCTGAGGGAGGTTCAGTTAGCCTCATTTCTACTTTTCCCCAATGGACAAAGACCTATTTTAAAAGCCCTTCAGACTTTGGATAAATGAATGAATGAATGAAACTTTATTTATATCCTGCCCCATCTCTCAAAGGTATTTGGAGCAGCTTACAATAAAACAATAACATAAATAATAATAAAACTGTGGAACTCCCTCCTGAGTAAGATCAGGTTGGCCCCCTTCCTCCTGACCTTTAGAAGACAGCTAGAGACCTGGCTGTGGAACCAAGCGTTCAACCCATCATAGGAATATTTAAAGTTAAAGTGAAAGTTGAAAGTGCAATGACCCAGGACTGTTTACAACAACAGCTATGTCTCTGTGTGATAGGTGATGTTATTTTATGTGATGTGTTTATTCATATTTGATGTTTTATTAGGGGAGGGTCAATGTAATTGTTTTACTGTTTTTTATCAACGGCATTGAATTGTTGCCAACACTGTGAACTGCCCTGAGTCCCCTTCAGGGTTGAGAAGGGTGGATTACAAATACTGCAAATAAATAACAAGTCAAACCATTTAAATCACCAGAAATAAAATGAGTTATAATAAATAAGATGGAATATAACTCAAGAATGTAACAAATCAATATAAAACTGTGTGAAAATTAAGCATATAAAACATAAAACATATAGACATTAAAATGAGCAACTAGTTGAAGTGGAAAATTGCTCTGAGTGTTATTTCTATAATATATAACAAGGGATTTTAATTCTTAATGGTTTAAAACTAATGCTCAAAAATATTTGCTTTAAGTGGTTTGATTACACAAGTCCCCAAGAGGAGATGGGACAGGGTATAAATAAAGTTGACTTTACTATGTAACAAAATGTGGGGAAAAAAATCTGCTCCTGGTTTGAAAGTGCTATTTCCTTTTTAACTGTGGGGTATTTATTTTAAAATTAGTTATTATACTCCAGAAACTTAGTTTCTGTGGCCACCACAAACTATGTTGAATTGGCTGAGATATACATTGAAAAACTACCGCAAAATGTCCTGCAGAATGTCCCTCAAAAACAACATTTTTGCAGTTTAATAAACTTTTTCTATGTTTTTTATGATAGACCCAATTAAGAAATGGCATTTATAATCCAGGAACAAAACCCATGTTACATAGTGTTATTTAAAGCCTCAAAAACAGCTGAATTAAAATGAAACCAAACAATCTGCATCCTCTAAACTAGAACAAAAATGATATAGTATTTCTGCCATTTCTAAATAACTATAGCTAAGGGCTCTTGCATAAAACACACACAGAGTGCCTGCCCTTCTCCCATTACATGCTGCTCTGCTACTAATTTATTGGCTATTCTCATCCAATCCAATGAAAGGAATACATCAGAAGTACATGAGCAATGCCTATGAGTTTGCCTGTTTCTGTTTTAAGGTCAAAGTGGCTACATATAGATAGCATGTTTATGGAAACAGATAGAAAGTATCAGTCTCTTTTATAATGAAATCTTAATGTCAAATTAGAAACCTATTTACATAGAAAGATTATGCTTTTTTGAAATCATGTTAAACTGGTGTCCCAAAATATTATAAATATTTCAAAATATTATCAAACACAATATTAAAGACTGTGAGTTTTCTATAAGTTGCCACCAGTCCGTTTATTTATTTTTTGGTGGAATTTATCTTTGGAAAGCTACTTGCTTAAAAGAGGAAGCTTAAAAGATACAATATAAAATCAGGTTATTTAAACAAGTTTAAGAGTCAGGTAAGATTCCTGAAAACAAAGTATTTTTTGTCATTTTTTTGAATCACTATACAAATAGAAAAAAGCTCACTGCAGCCTTTTTAGAAATGCCATTTCCAGACTCTACCTTCTGATGATTACTGGTTTCTTTTTTCTGTAAAGTTCTATAGAGAATATATTTTAATTAGCTTCCACTTGATACCACTT
This sequence comes from Anolis sagrei, assembly GCF_037176765.1. NCBI lineage: Eukaryota > Metazoa > Chordata > Lepidosauria > Squamata > Anolidae > Anolis > Anolis sagrei. The sequence continues at coordinate 28,580,165 of NC_090024.1, forward strand.
CATACACACTGCCCAGCTTTGACCCAATGTCTGATCGTATAGAATGCATTACAAAAGAACTGGTCATTTGAGTGCTTTAATATAGCTTTGCATTAATGTGAGACATCATTTAGACAAGGCATTAAAAGTGTTATTTTAATGACTGAAGTGTGTAGAGGGGGAAGAAGCTTAATCTTTACAGGAAGAACAATTTCAATTAGCTCTAAAATATTAATTTGTTGGTATAACTATATACTCTAATGTATTTGGCTACAGAAAAAGTCTTATGAATAATACATTACTAGATCCAGTCTAATTCTTGTGTTGTAACTAATACTGTCTGTCGAACAAAAAAAGGGAAACAAATCTTTTAACATTACAATTCTAGTTCCTTTTTTGTCTTTTAGAAAAAAAATATGGATCACTTCTGAATGGAAGGAAAGGGCTTTCCTCTCTCCAGAACTATACTCATACGGCTGCCTAACATGAAAGATCAACATCTGGGAACAGAGTTTTCTCATGATATTGAAATAAGAAGCAGTCATTATGTGTGATTGTGTCATTTATAATAACTCTGAATAACAGTACTAACATTTTTGAAGGAAAAAATAGCTTAATTCTGCAGGCAAGCTTCCTGTGAAAGCCTCATCAAATTTACTGAGAACTCTGCAAGAACATGGTAAGTTTGCTCTTGATATGATGCCACAAAAATGAACTTAAGTTACACAAATTCAGAGTAAAAAATAGTAAACCAATCAAAAATAAAGAAAAAAAAACCAGAAGGAGAAAGCACTGCTAAAGATGGGTTGCTGTGAGTTTTCCGGGCTGTGTGGCCATTAGTCTTTTTCATGGCAAATCTTGCCCCGTTTTGTGTCTGGGCTTTCGTTGAGCCCCCCGATCCATTTTTGAAAACCTCCCAAAATGGGGAGGGTTTATTTGGATTGGAGCCCCGAAATTCAGATCACCCTGGGTGGGGGGGAGGGGGCTTCCCACCCACTGGCACCCCTTCCCAGTGTTCTTCTTACCTTCAAAAATGTTCATTATCTTATGCACAATGTGTATATCACATTCATTAACTGTCAAAGACTAGTGATAGATAGCTGCAGTGTCAGAAGTAGTCTATGATCACTGATGGATTGTTATATTTTGTAAGGGAAGGAAGTGTGAGATTTTTTAAAAATTCAGTTTGGTTTTATTAACATTTTCCCCAGTTGCAAAATCTTTGTTACTTGATGCAGAAAGGAATGGGATCGTTTTAAAAAACAGAAGGGGTGGTGGAATAAAAACTGATAGATCTGCTCATCCAGACCTCCATCTTTGAATGTTAAATTTAGTGAAACACTAGATCTAAATCCCTATGTATTCAGTCCCACTGGCACTGAACTACAATTAACGCCTCCTTTTTCTGAAACATGGGGTTGTAGCAAAGATGACATGGTCCTTTTCTTCCTATTGCATTTTGCCAGTATTTATTTATTGTATCAACAGTGAACTGAGGGTACAGCTGCAATGTATTAAAAAAACCACAAAGTTTAAAAACTTGGCATTATACTAAATGTCCTTTGACCAGTAGCTGGCCACTTGGAGTGCCTCCGGTGTTGCCATAAGAAGGTGCTCTATTGTGCATGTGGCAGGGCTGCATTGTAATAGGTGGTCTATGGTATGCTTTTCTCCACATTCACATGTGGTGGACTCCACTTTGTGGCCCCATTTCTTACGGCTGGCTGTGCATTTCGTAATGACAGAGCGCAGTCTGTTCAGTGCCTTCCAAGTCACCCAGTGTTCTTTGTGTCCAGGAGGGAGTCTCTCATTTGGTACTAACCATGGCTTGAGCTTCTGGGTTTTAGCCTGCCACTTTTGGACTCTCACTTGCTGAGGTGTTAGTATCTCTGTAGATCTTAGAAAACTATTTCTTGATATAAGTTGTTGGCATGATGGCTGATATCTGAACAGGGGATGGGCCAGAGATGTCACTGCCTTGGCCCTTTCATTATTGGCTGCTACTTCCCAGCGGATGTCAGGTCGTGCAATACTGGCTACACAGTATAATTTCTCCAGTGGTCCATGTCTCATTAAGAGCCACATCCACTGTTTTAACATGGTAGGATGTGTTCCACCCTGAGCATGCGTACTCAGAAGCAGAGTAGCATAGCACAAGGGCAGATGTCTTCACTGTATCTGGTTGTGCTTTAGATTGTGCCAGTCAGTTTTCAGTGTCAGTGTCAATTGAAAATAATTTCCTTCCAATTTATTTTTATAGAATTTTATAAAACGATTAAATTTCTTGTTATTTGGTTTTTGAAATTGCTGTTTTGACTGTTTCAAAACTGAATACTGGAATTGTTTGTAGGGTGCTTCTGGGAGTTTTAAAAAATGTTTTAATGAATTTTAAAAATGTTTTTAACTTTCTATTGTTTTAATTGGTTTTCATTTGTTCACTGTCTTGGGAGACCTTTTGGTTAAACAAACAAAGATAAGAGAAAAAGATTTGATTACATAATACCCAACAGGAAATCTCTTCCATCATCTCTGGAGATCCAGGTGCGGTTATTAGATATTCAAAAGAAAAGCATAAATATCACCTACAAGGGAAAAGTGAGACTGAATTTCACTAAAATTCTACAAACTGTACAAAAGAGTGGCTGGTTGAATTCCTGTAAGGGGTGTGAAGGTTTCACTCAACAATATATTCGACTTTAAAGAAGCTGTGAACAGAAAGAACCTATTTTGGAGGGAACATTCAGCACCTTGGATAGCTAATTTCAAGTCAGTTTAATTCCTTTAAAACAGGGGTCCTCAAACTTTTTAAACAGAGGACCAGGCCACAGTTCCTCAAACTGTTGGAGGGCTGGATTATAATTTGAAAAAAGCATGAATGAATTCCTATGCACAGGGCACATATCTTATTTGTAGTTCAAAAAACACTTAAAAACAATACAATAATTTAAATAGAAATTTTTTAACAAATTTAAACTTATTAGTATTTCAATGGGAATATGGTCCTGCTTTTGCCTGATGAGATAGTATTGTTGTTGTTGTTGTTGTTGTTGTTGTTGTTGTTGTTGTGTGCTTTCAAGTCGTTTCAGACTTAGGTTGACCCTGAGTGAGGGCCGGGTAAATTACCTTCGAGGGCTGTAGTCGGCCCTTGGGCCTTAGTTTGAGGACCCCTGCTTTAAAACGTGTGTCACATGGGTTGCTGTGAGTTTTCTAGGCTGCAAGGCCATGTTCCAGAAGCATTCTCTCCTGATGTTTCACCCACATCTATGGCAGGCATACTCAGAGATTGTGAGGTCTGTTGGAAACTAGGCAAGTGAGGTCTATATATCCGTGGAATGTTCATAGTAGTGGTACTTTTCGCATGGTACTTTTCTCAGTTCTGCCTGAATTTGGTTATAAATTCTACAAACCATACAATATCTGTTGAGCTGGGAGTAAGCCCTGTAGAAATCAATGGTACTTATTTTTAAGTACACATGCATAGTATTAATGGTCATTGATGGATTAATACAAAGTAACTATATGTGAAAGCAGAGAAACACTCTGATCATGTTAAAAGGAAATTGTTCTTCTGATCTGTTTTTGATCATGGAACCCAGCTCATTTCTCAGGTGTGTTTAGACCTGATTTGAGCTGGAACATATTCAGCAATGTGGGAAGCTACAATTGGAAAGATCTGGCTCTACTTCCACCGGGATTATGGCACAGCTGGCTGAGTGTCAGCTGCATTAAGATCACTCTGACCAAAAGGTCATGAGTTCGAAGCCAGCCTGGGTTGGAGTGGGCTTCCAACCAATGTATAGTCTGTTGTTGACCTTTGCAACCCAAAAGACAGTTGCATCTGTCAAGTAGGAAAATAAGGTACCACCTTAAAGTGTTGGGAGGCTAAATTAACTGATTTATGAGGCCATAAAGACTTCAGCAAAAGCATGCGGGGAATGTGGAAGTACTTCATCAGTGTCGCAGATGGACAATGAAAGCGACAGCTCCCCTGGCGGCCAGAAAAAAGTTAAATAGCCTCTGTCTGTATATGTCGTATGTCAAAATTGGCATTGAATGTTTGCCATATATGTGTACACTGTAATCCACCCTGAGTCCCCTGTGGGGTGAGAAGGGCGGAATATAAAAGCTGTAAATAATAAATAAATAAATAATACCTCAAATTGATCTGGCATTTGTCAGGTGAACAACCAAAGAAAGGGGCACTGCCAAAATGATACCTTCTCTGTTCACCAAACTGACCCCCAAAATTTATTTGAAAATATTTGTTATTTATTTATTCACTTCAATTGTATATCACTTTTGTCACCCCAGAAGGTACTCAAAATATTCAACATAAAGCCATAATAAATAATCAGATTGTTGCCCAATTCTTCCAGGCTAATTTATTAGGTTATACACGGAAAGAGCTCACATTTTGAATTGTGATTTCCAGAGCACACTAACATCCTAGCAAAGAAAAGTTTTTTTTTCTCTTGGCCTACATCCCACTACCAACAATTTAATACCATGACATATGACCTACATGGATTTGTAGAAGACTAATGTGATTTGTTAGCATGGATTTCAAAGCTCATTCCAGCCTGCCCTGCATAAGTGCTCTTTGTTTGCTTTGCTAATGAATACATATTAAAGGCGAACATGCCTTTTCTAGCTGACCTTGGTCTTTTCAGGCTCGGGCCAGTAATGCCAAAGATAGCCACCAGCAGTCCCTGCCTTGCATACACTCTCTCACACATACACACACTCTTACAGGATTAAGAATGCTTATTGAAACTCCAAATTGCTTGTTTAACTCACATGGAAAAGCCTATCTGCATCTTCTTTCTGATTAAAGTGTCAGAAAAATTCCACTTCAGTGGTGTGTAAAATTTGTATAAACTCCATCCCCAAAACAACATTATCATTATAGTGTGCAGACTGCAAAAAGATTGGCTGCCGCTCCCTCTCCCTCTTCATACTTCCTTTTCCCTCCTACATCTAATTTTCCCTTATGGAAAAATATAATTGAGAAATAGATTTTGTTGACTGTGTTATTATTTATACTGTGAGCACCGCATTAAAAATATAGTTAATTTCTGTATGGAACAGCATGGTATAATTTCACGTTATGGCAAACCTGTGCGCCTATGTTGGCAAGCACATACTCAAGACATACATATGAATTAATCTACAGTAATTATAAATGAGCTTCAGGATAAAATGCAATGGAGAAGTTTGAAAAACACATTTTAAAAAGCACTTAAACTTCTATCTTTGCATAGGAAAAAAGGCAGCCTGTCTTTCGAATATAAATGTAGTCTTTCTGCTCAACCAACTGTTTCTTGTTTATGACAAAGAAGTAAATAATCCATTGATCTGACAGCAGGGCACCTGCATTACCAAGCGCTTCTGTATCAGTGGTCCCTGAACCCTCATTATTTTTCCTCAATTAAAGTTCATAGTCTCCTAAAGTCTGTGCTGAGCAGATGTACAACTGTTCTTGACTGCTGAACACAGAAGAATCACACATTTAGAAACTACTGCCATTTCATAAACCTTCGAAGTGCCATAGTTTGTTTGGGGGGTATGTAAGAAAAGCAGTAAATCAGCATTTCTCATTTATAAGATGCATCCATAGCACATTGCTCAAAAGAATATATAAGGCCAGGAAAAGCTGGCAAATAAAAACTGTCTCGTTGTGACGTGGATTGTGACTTCTCCCTTCCTCTCTCTCCATTCATTTTTTGAAATGATAATTAACAAAAATTAAATGCATCTTATTTTCTGATTTAATGCAAGAAATGTGAGTAATATTTATCCAGCTTTAGACAAAATTTGAAGAACGAGGTAAATCAAATCGGATCAATTGCCTGATAGAAAAGTTTTAAAAATGTGTATACAATAACTGATAAATTAAGGGAGCTGGAATTAAAATCCATTGTGTGCTATATTATCATTCAGTTTATTTTGTAACTATGACCTTTGAGCATAGTAAAAAAAAACTATGACATATTTTTGCAAATATGATGCAGCAAGTGTCTTAATGGGAGAAAAAAACAATGGGCAAGGGGCAAACAAAAAAAAGTATTTCAAATTTGTTTTTGCTATGGCCCCTCAAATATTTTAGTGAGTGAAAATAGATGGTATTATTTAGAAATTAATTTCAGAGCTTAATTATAATGAATTGGATAGAGAGAAAGATACTGAGTTAGCCATATGCCAAAAGATGTTCCTTTGCTACCCAACCCCCACAAAAAGAGGTCACACAACAGAAGTGAGTTAACTATGGCTTACCTTTATCAATGTTACCTAATTATAGTTTGTAACTTTGTAACTAGCAGCTAATTCTAAAGTTTTTCATGAACTTGGTAAGGTTAAAAACGAGGTAGTGACTCTTTTGGCCTACCCCTTAGCTGCTTTGGGCAAAAGTCCTGTGTATCCAGTCGCAATAACCCTGAGTGACCACTAAGGGAAACATGATGGAGAATTCTGCTCCAAGGATTTATTGAGGTCAGCTTCTCCCATTCCTAGGCCATTTCTGTTCGCCCCCACCTTGGTTATTTAAACCAGAGGCAAGTGTTCCTATTCCTAATCTACACACAAAAATGAGTGCCTTGGGTGTACCCCAAAATCAAATCCCTTTCTGCTTTTTGGTATGCCCATTTAAGGAACCACACACTCCCAATTTGCCCTCTTGTAATGGTATAGGGTAGGCAAAAAATCCCTAGAACCTGGGTGGGGGGTGGTTTCTACCCAGTCTCCGAAGCAACCAATTTAATTATACTGTGGGAGGGTGACCCTCCCACAGTATAATTAAATTAGGGGCTACTTTCTTTTAGCCTCATCCACGGGAGAGGAGGCAAAGCACTTCCCACTCCCAGCAGTCATGTCAGCTCAATGGAAAGATCAAATAAAAACAGAGGTTAAAATTAACAAGTACAAGACTGAAGTTCACACTCAACATATTTGTTGGCTTTTTCTGTGCTGCAATTTTGTAGAATAAACAGCAGTGGAGTGGAAGTCATTAGGTCAGAATATCTGCTTAAAAAATTGCTGGTCACACCTGCCATTTTAGTTTTTAGGTCCATCCACACTAAAAATCAAGAATCGTCAAGTTTCAGGCATCATGGCAAAAAGAAATTAATTTTAAAATATTAAAAGTATTTGTTATTATTATTTATTTGATGACCATGTATTTCTGCTTTAAGGAGATACCACCAGAGAGGTATTTACCAAGCCTATAAGTTTATGTAGCATTGAAGGTGGAATTGCCTGTGTGAAAAAAAAGTCTTCATAAGCACCTTCATAAGCTGGTATTTATGAAAAGAGAAAGAGACAGATTGGAGAAAGAGGAGGAAAAGAAGAAGCAGCGGTGGATGGAGGAGGTAGAAGGGGAAGCTCAGGGAAAGCAATAGCAGTAGTACTTCCTGTTGAGAAGTACAGTACCTACTTTCCAAGTATGAAAAATACACCTATAACATGGCTATGCATCTAAGAAATACAAGCAAGTAAGAACTGCTGTTTTGATATTAACAACCAGCATTCTCTTTTTTTCCCCTCTCCTCTCACTTAATAAAGGTTTATTCATTTGGAATATTTTGCAGTAAGCAACCCAATCTAATTAAATCTTTACCCTTAAAATTATTCATGTTGAACTGATGACTTACTCATTATAATAATCAATGTGAGAGAAGCACCTTTATGCAAGAGGTAGCATAAATATTTTATGTTAGGCAGAAATCATTTAGTACAACTGCCAGCTGCAGTTTGGAGCTTTAGACATAAATAAATGTACATTATTTGTGGTGCAGGATACAAATCTAACATCAGGTTTTAAAGCTGCTGGTGGTACTCGCTGTCATAATATGAGGGACTGTTTCTTAATTGGAACATAGTCTAGTCTTTCATTCAAACTAAAATTTTGCACTACCATTACTTTCTATTAAGACTTGCCCATAGTTTGTTTCCTTTTAAGCAGGTACATTGGGAGGGGTGTGCTATCTGGGGTTAATGGGTTTGATTGTCACCTACAGAGGAACTTAAAAGACTGCATCACCACCACCGTAGCATACCCTAAATTTCTAAACTTTCTCTTTCTTTTCTTTTCTTTTTTCCTTTTTTCCTTTTTGCATTTTTTTACCCCCAAAATGTTCCTTCATGACTTCTAGGCATGGCTTATGTGCCCATGACATTAAACAGTAGATAGGCATTATCTCCAAATTCAACAACTGGGTTACATATTTTTAATCATGATTTCCAGGATGATAATGATTTATATAAGATGATCATTGTATCAATAACAAGACAAGTCTCTGCCTCAAGCAGTTTACAATCTAAATATTAATTATGGGGGGAGGGCAACAAAAGGGGTGCATTCCAGGCTATTATCTCTATTCAGACTCTGAACAAAATATTATATATTCCTATGCAGAGAAAGGGAAAATGAGATTTACCATCGTATCTGTGAACTGACAAATATTGCCTTATAATGGAACTCTTGTATTACAAACCAAAGCTGATAATGATAATGCTGTGTAACAATAAATGTTCTCTCATTATGTTTCATTGTCCTTGGACTGACTCTTGTCATACCCATAACAAAGCAGTTCTGGGGCATTGTGAGGTCATTTCTTTTTTGTACTGCATGTTTAAATGCACAGTTCTTTTTATAATGCCCTTTCCTTTCACTTAACTTTGAGTGTCTACAGTATCTCAAAGTCTGCATATGATTATGATATTGGATTTATCATTGAATAGTCCTAGGATAACACATATGTGTCATTTGACTTTACGTACATGCTTTTTACCATTTTCAATTTGCATAATAGTGGATCCAGAAATGATGATGATGTTATTCTTCCTGTTTTGCTTTCCATCAAAAGTTGGACTCAAAACAATGACAAGCTTCTGAGCCAGTGGAGAAATTCTTCTAGCTGAATAGAAATGGAAACCATATTTGCCAATTCTCCTTTCCCAGAATCTGCAAAGGAGTGTTGTGAGAAAATCCAGAAAGCCATGGGAAGATACTCTGAAAGCCACAGATTGAGAGAAGAAATGGCCAAAAATGCATCAGGAACATGCATTTTCTCCCAGCTAGGAGAAATGCATGTTCCTGATGTCAAGAAATATCCTAGAACCATCACATCACTTTAAACTTATCAACAGAGGTTCACATAGGACTATTAGCTCACCAAGCTAGAACAATAAACTGGAATGCTACTTGAGCATTTCTGTGTACAGCAAGGACTGCTACTCTCCTTCTACAAAGAGGTAACAACCAGCAAATGATTCTTGGTTTCCTGCCTGACACTCTGAGACTTCTCTCAAAATGTGTATAAGATCCGTTATTAGTACCTCAATTCTGTCCTCAAAGCTGAAAGAACAGTGGAATAAGGGAACTTCTGGAGTCCCCGATCTATTCAGACATTCACCATTTATTTGGCAAGGGGATCAGGTGAGAGATTAGTGATGGAAGAAGCTGTAAACTCAAAATGCAAGAAGCTCAACTATCTTGCTATGCTGGCAGCAAGCCCTTTTGCCTGAAGAATCATTGGAAAGCTTTGAGTTTTATTTGTTAACCCAGGAGAGATGGTATTTGCAACATTGCTAATAGCACACAGCATGTTTTAGGCAGTTGTGAGTCAACCTCAAATATAGTTTAGGCACTTTTATAAACACTTTTGTAAACTTGAGAAGGAAGAGGAGCACCTACTATTAGGCTGTGCCTCATATCAAATTTGACATAACTCCTGCATCTAACTTTTGGTAAGAATTATGCTGGAAGAAAAAAAAAAGCCTCTTAAAACAGACCAACATAATTTCTGAAGTGTATTTATTGTTCAGAATTTCAAGACAGGGCTAATTCTTTCAGAAGAGAAGTTGTTTTCTATGCAAAAAAAATCTGCAATTGGGGAAACAATCTATGTCAGTGGTTCTCAACCTGTTGGCCCCCAGGTGTTTTGGCCTACAACTCTCAGAAATCCCAGCCTGTCTACCAGCTGTTAGAATTTCTGGGAGTTGAAGGCCAAAACATTTGGGGATCCACAGGTTGAGAACCACTAAGATCTAAGCCAAAATTGCATGTCATTGATTTGCAAAGAAAACAGCATTGATACAAGATTTTGAAAATCACGTATTCAAAGACTTTTTCACAGCAAGAAGAAAACTGTAAAAAAAAAAAAAACATTGGATTGGATAAGACTTTTGTTTCAGTTTGTCTTCTTCATCAGAATTTACCCAATTTCACCAAATCCAACAGTAGAGAAAATCAAATTAACAGATTTGTCCATCTCTATCTGCAGGTGCAGCCTTCTGCAAGTCAAAATATTTCACAAGGCAAAAGCATTTTTTCTAAAGAGCTTTATACAAATATAGGCCCCGTCCCGTGCATGCAATAAAAAAAAAAGGTTCTATATTCATTCTGAAATTACAGTTTTGAAATTAGTCCATCACATGCACTGGAGTTTTCTTATATTCTTTAAAGCCTATTATGTTTTTATTAATTTAACATAACTTTTAACCCAAAGAGAAAGCACACAAATCTTGCTAACCATGGTGTAACATGTCATTGCTACATTCTAATGACTAGCAAGTATGCAAATATTACATTTTATCGTTACTTTTTCAGACCTTATTTTCATTGCAAAATTATGAATTAATCTCTCCAGGTCAGTATCATATTTAATAGAGAAAATGGCACGGTGTTTATGAGAGAGATGGAAATGCAGGAAGCATGTGAAAGGTATATATCTACATATATTTTGGATATGTAAATCCTATTAACAGTGCTGACTCCCACTGGATCTAGGAGCAATGCTATCAATTGTTCTTGCACTTTGTCCCTTCTGCCACCCCTTTTGCACTCTAGGACTTATAGTTCATGCAAGAACATATCAGAAACGCAATTGCAAATCTCCCTGTCACTCAAACCATAAGTCACTTTAAATAAACAAGCGTGTACTAGAAAAATGGCCTGAGCCAGTAACTCCATTACAGTGTTATTTATTCAGCTCTGATTCTCACTAGAAAATCTCACAAGATCTAGATAAGAGTGACGTAGCTATAAGGTTCATGTCACCAAGTAACACCTACAATATAGCCAGGTTTTTTTTGCCTCATCAAGACAATTATTTGCACATCATTACTCAGTGGGTTAAACTGCTGAGCTGCTGAGCTTGTTGACCGAAAGGTCTCAGGTTCAAATCCAGGGAGCAGTGTGAGCTTCTGCTGCCAGCCCCAACTTCTGCCAACCTAGCAGTTTGAAAACATGCAAACGTGAGTAGATCAATAGGTACCACTCCAGTGGGAAGGTAACGGTGCTCCATGCAGTCATGCCAGCCACATGACCTTGGAGGTGTCTACGGACAATGCTGGCTTAGAAATGGAGATGAGCACCACACCCCAGAGTCGGACACAAATAGACTTAATGTCAGGGGAAAACCTTTACCTACCCTTCTCATAGATCTCTAGCCATCTGTAAAGTATCGGTTCTGCTCAACATATACTATGTTGCTGATGAATGTTTACTGATAAAGCATGGTGAAAGTCAATCTTTGGTGATTGTATTGATCTAAATCCAGGTGCTGGTCCCACCTCAAGTAGACTCACTGAATCAACTGCTGGTTGTTAAGCCAATATCTATTTAAATCCCATTGATACAACTGTACATGGCCTTGCAAATGGATTTCAGACAAGTATGGCAGCACTAAGGCTTGTTTTTTCTATGGATGTAATCCCCTATTTGTTTAAATTGGAATAAGTTCTAAATAGTCAATGTGGCTTGCTTCAGAGTATACATATCAGAATTGATTTTGAAGGCTCTCTGCCTATAGAGCAGTCTGTAGAAAATGTACAATACTAAATTCATAATGCTTCTAAAGTGAACCATTCTGAATTACCCAGTTTCAGACTCTATTGAATCTCCTGATCATACCAACCACCTAAGCATTCCCTTTGTTGCAACAATATCATTCTGTGATTGCACTGATGATTAAAAACAATTCATGATGACTCAAGGGATGGAGGTGAGGAAGCACTCCACAGTTTTCAAAGAAGGTTAAGCAGAAATGTTGAAGTGCCTTTGTACCCGGGCAATGGCAACATTTGCTGTGAGGTGCAAGGATTTGTTAGAAACCACTTTCTTTCACTAACATTACCACACTAATATATTTAACATAGGCATTTACATGCTTTGCATTTTAAGTGCCTCTGAAATTCAAGCACCAAGTCTGCACATTTCAGCTGCACCATCAGATGTAATGAGTTATGGTACTATCGGCATGTTGATAAGCTATAGCCCAAAGAAGAACAAGAAGGAAGTATAAAAAATATGGCCAGAGGATGGGATAAAATTATCAGCGAGTGTGTTTTCCTGTTTGGTTTTAATCTACATTTAATTAAATTCTTATCTTCTGTGTACTTATGGTCGCATTTGAATGGCGAGACTGCATTCATTATGAATGGTAAAACTTAACTCAGAGAACATTTCATGTGCCTTCTTGTAAGGAGGAAGAAGAAAAATGCTGCCTTTATTCTTTACTCTTAGGTCTTATTAAAAAAGGGTTAAGTTTCTTTGGGCTTAAGTGCTGCTGGTGCAGCCTTGCATTTAGGTTAACCAGAACTAAATAACTGAACTATCATCAATATAGTTGCAATTTGTAAATGTGAGTATTTAATGTTTTGAACCAGCAAAAAAGCAATAAAGAAACTATGTAATGTATAATGAAATCAATCGTTTTTATTCTTAAACATGAAGATAAACAAAAAAATCATATTAAAATATAAAAAAGCAAATAGTATTTTGCTGGGATTGTCAGAAATTAAATTTATTGAATTTGCTTTCTTCCCACTGCAACAAAATGTTTTTCAAACAAATGGCCTTTCAAGGTTTTATTTTACATTCTTTCCTTTCAATAGTGATCGTATACAGTTCCATCCTTTGGCAATAACTTTCCTTTGGTATTAGTTGGGCTAGAATGTAACTAGACTGGATCTTTTATCCATTACATTGGCTCCACATCCAATGTCTGTTTTCTTTTGTCCAGCAATGTGACAACCTCACAACAGAAGGTTTCCCTGTAGCCTATAAATCCCCAGTGATACATTCTCGGATTGTGAGATCATGCTTGGATCTTCTTGGACCTCAGATAAAACAACTCCTGGGTCTTTTTGTCCATAAAATGGGGTGAGAGACTAGAAATGTATAATATGACGCAACTGTACCACATATCCCATAGGGATTATGGAGAGAAATCCAGTTTTGTGATCCACCTGTTTTCTGATTTGGAGAAGAAAATATGAACTTCCAGGTAGATCACAAAAAATTATACCAAGCTCTAAATAATAAATAAATAAATAAATAAACTTTATTTGTATCCCACCACCATCTCCCCAAAGGGACTCAGGGAAGCTCACAAAAAATACTCAATAGTGCACAAAATACAAGTACAACAAGATACAAGAAAGTAAAATCAGTCACAATAAAATTAACTCAATTACATATAAACAGTAATAAAAGCCCAATCAATTTAAATATACTTAAAAAAAACCCTGCAAGCCAAAAATAGTGGCTATATACAATTTCAGACCTCATAAAGTGCAGAAATGACCACTCACTAAGTCCTCAAGAATAGTGGTCAAAATCCCTAGACATGGTCAAAGATTTGTTTGAAAAGCCATGTCTTCAGGTGTTTCCAAAAAACCTGGGGAGTGGGGGCTACCCTAATCTCCTTAGGAAAGGCAAGCTGGGGAACCACAAAACAAGACAAAACAAGAACACATAGGCATGCCACAATTTGGTGGCAACTTTTCTGTGCTCCTGACTTTGACTCAGAAGATTCTTGAATGAACTTGAAGGCAGAAGCCTAATGCTTTTGAACTTTATCTCTCTGTTTACAATCTGGGATGGAATAACTTGAAAGAAAAACCCAGAAACCATGTTTTACAAGCAGCATGTAAAACAAATTAAAATAAAATATGAAAACACTAAACCTGAGAAAGCATACAGTTCTTCAGGTGTTAGTGGACTACAATTCCCATCACATCAGCCAGAATAATAAATGGTAAGAGTTATGGATGTTGCAGTTCAACAACATCCAAAAACCCACCAATGTCCTATCCCAGGACTAAATTGAACTGTCATCCTGACTTATTCATTATTCATTTATTTTAATATGTTTAATATATTTGATTTAGTTTAGTTTATTGAAACACTTTAAACTCAAATGAACTCAAAACAGCTTACAGTAAAATAATCAAATCACAAATTTCTTTTCCTTTTACCTAAAATTTTCAGTGGGAAAACAATTCAAATAGTAACCTTACACAATGTCACATATTCTGGAAATTGCAAATATTGTTACATCAGAACCGTTGCTGTAATAGGAATTTCAGTGATGAGAACAATTATTTACAGGCAGTAAAAAAAAACTAGTGATAACTGCAAGGATGGTGCAAAAAGCATCTGGTTCAGTTCAGTATCTAGCATTACCTGCTCAATGTGTATCATGGGAGGACACAACTACATGGGGGCAGTGGGCAATTGGAGCCCCCGGTGGTGCAGTGGGTTAAACCTTTGTGCCAGCAGGACTGAAGACCGACAGGTCGCAGATTCAAATCCGGGGAGAGGCGGATGAGCTCCCTCTATCAGCTCCAGCTCCTCATGCGGGGACATGAGAGAGGCCTCCCACAAGGATGATAAAACATCAAATCATCCGGGCGTCCCCTGGGCAACGTCCTTGCAGATGGCCAATTCTCTCACAACAGAAGCGACTTTTAGTTTCTCAAGTCACTCCTGACACGACAAAAAAAAGTGGGCATTTTCTGTTCTCAGTTGTCGTCTGAGTTGCACTGGTACATCTGAGAACATCACAAAGAATGCCTGTACTGTAGTGTAAAAACTTAGGGTTTGGGTGATGAGGAAAAGTGAAATGACACATTTGAGGTGGAATTGGTGGTTTTTCTCTGGGGAAAAACTATGCACAAACATTCAAGATTTGGGAAGCTTTGTGGACAGTGAAAGTGATTTTTCAGAGCTGCCCATGGGCTGCCCCTTCCTCACTCTTAGATTAGCAGCATTCTTTTTAAATATAGCTCACATGTGTCAAACTAAAGGACCACAGACCAAATTCAGCCTGCCGGAACACCACAACATTCTGACACATTTCAGAGCTTATAGCATTTTGAATGGCTGTCCTTACATTTTGTTTTGTGTTTGTTGTTATTTTCAGAACATGATCAGTGAGTGTGTGGTATGGTTTTCTCAGATATTTAATAATTTGTTTGGGAGTAGTTACATTTATACAGTCTTAAAATTAGAAATGGTTCATTAAAGGCAACTATAAGGGTGATGTAGCTCCCAGTGCAAGTAAGTTTGACACTCCTGATATAGCTTAAGCTTTCCATTGTGGAAGTTAAAAGGCAGCCTTTGCTCGTACCAAAGCCCCAAACCGTGTTGATGAACTACACCAACATAGAAAGACAGTTTAAGTAGTTGGACTTATATAATATCTGAGAAAGCACAGATATTATATAAGTCCAACAATAAAATATTCTGCAGACACACACAAAGCTCTTGTCTCACTTTTGACAACATGAATGGAGAGCTAATAGAGCGGTGTCCATCAGTGAATTCATGACTCAGAAGTGGTCAGATATAGGACTGGGTATATCTAGGGCAGTGTTTCTCAACCTGGGGTCCCTAGATGTTTTTGGCCTTCAACTCCCAGAAATCCTAATAGCTGATAAACCAACTGGGATTTCTGGGAGTTGTAGGCCAAAAACATCTGGGGACCCCAGGTTGAGAACCACTGATCTAAGGAATCATATAGACATACTATGCTAAAAGCATACATAATCGTGGTAAATATCTCATGTTAACTTTGGAACTTTTCAAAATATGTGTTCCAGCTGACTTGTAAATGTTTTGTAATTGGGAGCCTTGCTTATATAATGACAGGTTTAAGTTTTGTAAGTGCAGCTGTGGGGGAAGAGTATGAAAGAGAGAACTATATTTAGTGTTTGCATTCATAACTGAGAGCAAGGACCATAACTCATAAAAGGTGAAGCCATGAATTATGATGCACCTACCCTCATGCGACAACAGCAAATATAAATAAGAAGAGAAACACAGTAGATGTCATAATTCCATAAAAAAAAATCTAGGGCAGTATATTGCTTTATATTATTTATTTTAAAGGCTTTGCCTACTATAGAAAAGAAATATCAGCTCCCTCAGTATACCCTGAAATACAAGGGTAAGCAGGTTATTTAATTACTGGAAATGTATGTGAGAATTCGCATATTAAGATTAAGAAAGGGATTAATAGTAATGTTAAGTACCTTTTAAAGTACCTCTTCTAGTAAAGTTGAAATGGCATTTATATACTTGATGTTTACATCCAAGCCTATTTTTATTAGCCTATTATTTCTTATTAACATGATGCTTGAATGTATATGAGTCATTGAGAGAAAGTAGTGTAGTGATTTGAGCATTGGATTATGACTTCTTTAGGAAACAGGATTAGAATCCCTGCTCAGCCACAGAAACCCACTGGTTGACCTTAGGCAAGTCACATTCTCTCAGCCTCGGAAGAAGCAAAGACAAACCTTTCTGAACAAATCTTGCCAAAGGAAACATGTGAAAGGTTTGCTGTGGGGCTGACGTAATATGAAAATGACTTCTCCCAGGGAGGGATCTAAGGAAGTATGAATAGCAAGATAGGTTAAAGTCATGAAATATTCTTCTTCAAAATGCTGTTAATTTAACTTCCTGAACAGGCTCAGAAGTGGAGTCGGCAAATCAAAAGGCAACCTGGCAAAATGGCACTAACTAGAAGAATTCTCTACCTTGTGCGACTGTGGAGCAGAACAAACAACTCCACATATGTACATTTGTCTACAATGCCCTGGCTCATGCCCAGAGGAAGAATTATTTAAAGCTACAGACAATGACCTGTTTTTGGTCAAAAATTATTTAGCCGCTTGTGTTTCCTCTATTTTTATCAGTTTTATACTTATTTATGCAATGTTTTTGACACAAAACAAATAAATTCTATTCACTCAATATTTGGTTTCAGAAGAAGGTGATACCACATTTCATGTAGCATCAAATGCAAGGAAGATGGGAAAGGTAGCTAAATTGTTTTAAACAGAAAGTAATATATTAACAAAACTTATTTCAAACAGAAATTCATTGACATTGACATTGAAATGACCCAGAAACTTTGAAAATGAAAGATAGTTTAAAACATAAAATACTCATTAATTGAATAGATAAATTAGATTTGACTATATATTAATGATAATTAATATCAATATGTTAGATGTATTTGAAATAAAAATGTAGTTTTGAATAGCCACTGAATACTGAATAGACTAATTTTTGGTTTAATTAAGAAGCGATTTTGATTGAATGACATGTATGACATTTGGGTTCAAGTCCCAGAATTGGATACTATATACTGCATAACCAGTATTTCTACAGGCTTTTTGCATTACCTCTCCATAATCTGTTGGAAAAGACAGTATTTAAGAGTTCATCTACTCTGTAGAATTAATGCAGTTTAACACCGTAACTTTCATGGCTTAGTGTTACAGAATCTTGGAATTTGCAGTTTGGTGAGGCAATCTTTGGGAGAGACAGCTAAAGGCCTTGTAAAACTACAATTTCCATGATTCCGGCAGGCATGTAGCCGGGGGGGGGGGGGGGGCTCGGGGGGCTTCAGCCCCCCCCCCCCCCCGAAATTCTCATGGTGGTTCGCGAAAAGGCCTTACTGGTGCATTATTTAAACTGTTATGTTTATTAATATCATGATTTGATCACCATTCTCAATATATCCCATATGTATGGGGGTATTGGGGTAATGATACAAGGTTTGCTAGGCTAGACCCTCTTTCACTCAGACTCAGCCCCCCCCGAAACTCAGCCCCCCCCGAAACCCCCCCTGAAAATTTTTTAGCCCCCCCCCCCGAAACGAAATCCTGGCTACGGGCCTGCGCAGCATCGACCCATGGCAGTTAAAGTTCTGTCAAACCTCATTAATTCTCAGTGTAGGTGCACTTTGCCATCCTTGTTTTTCCAAGTAACATTAATTATACCAGTATCCTTCTCTTCACTTGCCAGAAAAGCAAATGTGGAAACTGATACACATTACAATTACTACCTGGTATATAACGCTGACTACTTATACAGTGATTACAATACAAATCAGGATAGATATCCCAAAGATTTCCTAAAATATTTGTGTAGTTGAAACCTAACAGGAATTGAGCAAAAGCGGAGCTGCTAAAAATTAGAGGTAAGAATGAGCATGTCAAGCTGAATCGCAAATGTGGAAATAATAAACATTAATACATCCTTCCACCAGCAACAGCCCACACTGCTAAGATGGAGTGCTCAAAGACCTCCAAGGCAAATGCTTTGAGGTGTGGAACCAGAATGTGAGTTGGCTACCCAAATCTATTGTCCATGACGTATCCTAGAGATTGTGTGTGTGTCAGGAGTGACTTGAGAAACTGCAAGTCACTTCTAGTATGAGAGAATTGGCCATATGCAAGGACATTGCCCAGGGGATGCCTAGATGACTGATGTTTAACCATCCTTGTGGGAGACTTCTCTCATGCCCCTGCATGGGGAGCTGGACAGAGGGAGCTCATCTGCACTCTTCCTGGATTCGAACCTCCAACCTGTTGGTCTTCAGTCCTACTGGCACAAGGGTTTAACCCATTGTGCCACTGTGGGCTCCATATCCTTGAGATGGGTATGGATGACTGAAACAGACAACAGAAATTGCTTGAGGTTGGATATACAGTGCAACACTGTGTTGCAGCTTACACATATAAAAACTCTAGTTCATTCAGAAGGAGCATTCCTGTGGCATTCAGGGCATTTTCAGTCCTCTTTATCTAGCTGACATAACCATGCTCTAATGATTCTTCCCTCATTGTGGCATGAAAATATGAGAGAAGTAAACACAAACAAGGTTCAGGATACACAGTGGAATGAGAATATCCATGTTGGAATTTCACCTTTGCCAATGGTAGTGACAGCCCCATAATAAAGTGGTCAACACACTATATCAATGTTTAACATTAGAGCCTTATAAACC